>NW_022264217.1:17500-32953 GCF_002021735.2 Oncorhynchus kisutch | reverse complement strand
GAGAGCGGAGAAAGAGAGAGAGAGAGCAGAGAAAGAGAGAGAGAGAGGGAGGGAGAAGAAGAGTGTAATTGGAGCAGGGTGGTGGGGTCGAGAACGCATGGTGTGAGACGAGCAACGTTTACAAGAGGCATCTGTTCCATCAGCTCTAACCATTGTGTCTAATTACATCTTGTAGTCCCTCACTGACACACACACACAGCGAGACAACACACACAGCGAGACAACACACACAGACAGACGATAGTTTCACAAGTCTGGACACAGAATATACAAGAAAGACAGACAGGCAGACACACACACAGAGAGAGGCACACACTGAACCTCTCTCTCCCCAGTCAAGCCATGAATCCCTGCACGCTCTGCAACCAACGAGAGCAGAGGTAGCAAACACGGCTTGAGCGTGTGTGTGTGTGTGTGTGTGTGGTGTGTGTTAACCACACAACTCCTCCCCCACACACTCACCAAATCCTCAGTAGGAGGATATGAGGCTGAGAGTAACACTTAGGTCCTGCAGTGTGTGTGTGTGTGTGTGTGTGTGTGTGTGTGTTAACCAGTGTCACACACTCTCACACCCCTCCCCCGGCAAGGCTCTAAGATCTAAGGCTTTGTGAAATACCAGACATACCAGGAGGAACACATGAGAGAGGAGAGAAGGGGATTTTACCTTCATTTAACTAGGCAAGTCAGTTAAGAACAAATCCTTATTTTCAACGACGGCCTTAGGAACAGTGGGTTAACTGGTCTAGGATCAGTGGGTTAACTGGTCTAGTAACAGTGGGTTAACTGGTCTAGGAACAGAGGGTTAACTGGTCTAGGAACAGTGGGTTAACTGGTCTAGGAACAGTGGGTTAACTGGTCTAGGAACAGTGGGTTAACTGGTCTAGGAACAGTGGGTTAACTGGTCTAGGAACAGTGGGTTAACTGGTCTAGGAACAGTGGGTTAACTGGTCTAGGAACAGTGGGTTAACTGGTCTAGGAACAGTGGGTTAACTGGTCTAGGAACAGTGGGTTAACTGGTCTAGGAACAGTGGGTTAACTGGTCTAGGAACAGTGGGTTAACTGGTCAAGGAACAGAGGGTTAACTGGTCTAGGAACAGAGGGTTAACTGGTCTAGGAACAGTGGGTTAACTGGTCTAGGAACAGTGGGTTAACTGGTCTAGGAACAGTGGGTTAACTGGTCTAGGAACAGAGGGTTAACTGGTCTAGGATCAGTGGGTTAACTGGTCTAGGAACAGTGGGTTAACTGGTCTAGGAACAGTGGGTTAACTGGTCTAGGAACAGTGGGTTAACTGGTCTAGTAACAGTGGGTTAACTGGTCTAGGAACAGAGGGTTAACTGGTCTAGTAACAGTGGGTTAACTGGTCTAGGAACAGAGGGTTAACTGGTCTAGTGGGTTAACTGGTCTAGGAACAGTGGGTTAACTGGTCTAGGAAACAGTGGGGTTCGACTGGTCCTAGGAACAGTGGGGTTAACCTGGTTACTGAAATGTACGTTGTGGTCCACTCAGGCCACTGGTGGACAGGTAGATGAAACAAAATCCACCAGCCAATGTTTTCGATAACTGATGAGATACTGCTCTGGCTCCAGAGAGAGAGAGAATGATGAACTATCAGAGCGAGAGGGAGAAAGAGTATTACAACATATAATACGTGACATTTGAAATGTCTGGAGATGAACGTTAGAGAAGAGTCCCCTAAGGCAAGCTGGTCCTGGGGCTCTGTTCACAACACCACCCCACAGAGCCCCAGTGACAGCAGCACAATTAGACCCAACCAAATCATGAGAAAACAAAAAGATAATTACTTGACACATTGGAAAGAATTACCAAAAAAAACTGATCAAACTAGAATGCTATTTGGCCCTAAACAGAGAGTACACAGCCGGCAGAATACCTGACCACTGTGACTGACCCCTAAAACAGAGAGTACACAGCGGCAGAATACCTGACCACTGTGACTGACCCAAACTTAAGGAAAGCTTTGACTATGTACAGACTCAGTGAGCATAGCCTTGCTATTGAGAAAGGCCGCCGTAGGCAGACATGGCTCTCAAGAGAAGACAGGCTATGTGCTCACTGCCCACAAAATGAGGTGGAAACTGAGCTGCACTTCCTAACCTCCTGCCCAATGTATGACCATATTAGAGAGACATAAACTACAAGTACACAAACAAGTGGATTCTATTTCAGCCACACAACTTCCTAGCAGGTGTATAAGATCAAGCACACAGCCATGCAATCTCCATAGAGAAACAATGGCAGTAGAATGTTCTTACTGAAGAAAACATCGCACTGTCTTAGGATGCAACCTTTTCAAAAAAGTCATTTCGTCAAATGTCTGCCATGCTAGAGGCTGCCCTGGTCAACTGTAAGTGCTGTTATTGTGAAGTGGAAATGTCAAGGAGAAACAACGGCTCAGCCACGCAGTGGTAGGCCCACACAAGCTCACAGAACGGGACCGCTGAAGCGCGTAAAGAACACTCAAGCTGAGTTCCAAACTGCCTCTGGAAGCAACTTCAGCACAATAACTATTTGTCGGGAGCTTCGTGAAATGGGTTTCTATGGCATAGCAGCCCGCACACACAAGCCTAAGGCCGGCAGGTAGCCTAGTGGTTAGAGCATTGGGCAAATAACTCACAAGATTGCTGGATCGAATCCCTGAGCTGACAAGGTAAAAATCTGTTTCCCCGATATGAAGTCATTGTAAATAAGAATTTGTTCTTAACTGACGTGCCTAGTTAAATAAATAAAAATATTGCAATGCCAAGCATTGGCTGGAGTGGGTGTAAAGTTCGCCGCCATTGGGCTCTTGAGCAATGGAAACGAATTCTCTGGAGTGATGAGTCATGTTTCCCTACCTGCCCCAATACATAGTGGCAACTGTAAAGTTTGGTGGAGGAGGAATAATGGTCTGGGGCTGTTTTTCATGGTTTGGGCCCCTTAGTTCCAGGAAGGATACAGCAATAGAATAACATTCTAGACGATGCTGGGCTTCCAATTTACGGCAACAGTTTGGAGAAGGCCCTTTCCTGTTTCAGCATGATAATGCCTCCGTGCACGAAGCGAGGTCCATACAGAAATGGTTTGTCGAGATCGGTGATCTGGCCTGCACAGAGCCCTGACCTCAACTAGAGGTCGACAGATTAATCGGAATGGCCGATTAATTAGGGCCGATTTCAAGTTTTCATTACAAATCGGAAACCGATATATATTTAACGAGGCAAGTCAGTTAAGAACACATTCTTGTTTTCAATGACGGCCTAGGAACCGTGGGTTAACTGCCTCGTTCGGGGGCAGAACGACAGATTTTCACCTTGTCGGCTCGGGGGTTCTATTCTTGCAACCTTTCAGTTAACTAGTCCAACGCAATAACGACCTGCCTCTCTCTCGTTGCACTCCACAAGGAGACTGCCTGTTACGCGAATGCAGTAAGCCAAGGTAAGTTGCTAGCTAGCATTAAACTTATCTTATAAAAAACAACCAATCATAATCACTAGTTAACTACACATGGTTGATGATATTACTAGATATTATCTAGCGTGTCCTGTGTTGCATATAATCTGACTGAGCATCCAAGTATCTAAGTATCTGACTGAGTGGTGGTAGGCAGAAGCAGGCGCGTAAACATTCATTCAAACAGCACTCCCGTGCGTTTTGCCAGCAGCTATTCGTTGTGCGTCAAGCATTGCGCTGTTTATGACTTCAAGCCTATCAACTCCCGAGATGAGGCTCGTGTAACCAAAGTGAAATGGCTAGCTAGTTAGCGCGCGCTAATTGTCGTTGTGTTGCTGGTTCGAGCCCATTTGTCATTATTACAAATACATTTTTTTTTTATCGGTATCGGCTTTTTTGGTCCTCCAATAATCGAAAAATCATAATCGGTCGACCTCTGACCTCAACCCCATCGAACACCTTTGGGATGAATTGGAATGCCGACTGCGAGCCAGGACTAATCACCCAACATCAGTACCTGACCTCACTAATACTCTTGTGGCTGAATGGAAGTCCCTGCAGCAATGTTCCAACATCTAGTGGAAAGCCTTCCCAGAACAGTGGAGGCTGTTATAGCAGCAATGTTCCAACATCTAGTGGAAAGCCTTCCCAGAAGAGTGGAGGCTGTTATAGCAGCAATGTTCCATAATCTAGTGGAAAGCCTTCCCAGAAGACTGGAGGCTGTTATTGCAGCAATGTTCCAACATCTCGTGGAAAGCCTTCCCAGAAGAGTGGAGGCTGTTATAGCAGCAATGTTCCATAATCTAGTGGAAAGCCTTCCCAGAAGACTGGAGGCTGTTATTGCAGCAATGTTCCAACATCTCGTGGAAAGCCTTTCCAGAAGAGTGGAGGCTGTTATAGCAGCAATGTTCCAACATCTAGTGGAAAGCCTTCCCAGAAGACTGGAGGCTGTTATAGCAGCAATGTTCCAACATCTAGTGGAAAGCCTTCCCAGAACAGTGGAGGCTGTTATAGCAGCAATGTTCCAACATCTAGTGGAAAGCCTTCCCAGAAGAGTGGAGGCTGTTATAGCAGCAATGTTCCAACATCTAGTGGAAAGCCTTCCCAGAACAGTGGAGGCTGTTTATAGCAGCAATGTTCCAACATCTAGTGGAAAGCCTTCCCAGAACAGTGGAGGCTGTTATAGCAGCAATGTTCCAACATCTAGTGGAAAGCCTTCCCAGAAGACTGGAGGCTGTTATAGCAGCAAAGGGAGGACCAAGTCCATATTAATGCCATGATTTTGGAATGAGATGTTCAACGAGCAGGTGTCCACATACTTGTAGTGTATATTCATTCAGACCTACAAAGAATTTGTAAACAAATCAAAATACAGAGACAGACAGACAGACAGACAGACAGACAGACAGACAGACAGACAGACAGACAGACAGACAGACAGACAGACAGACAGACAGACAGACAGACAGACAGACAGACAGACAGACAGACAGAGAGAGAGAGAGAGAGAGAGAGAGAGAGAGAGAGAGAGAGAGACAGAGAGAGAGACAGAGAGAGAGACAGAGAGAGAGACAGAGAGAGAGAGAGAGAGAGAGAGACAGAGAGAGAGACAGAGAGAGAGACAGAGAGAGAGAGAGAGGAAATGGGTTATGGTTTCCTCTCTCTCTACGGTGGGTGGTGGATCTGTAACCATATTACCGCGGCCCACAGACAGTACAAGCGGCCATTACGGATCATTTGTTTGCTAAATCACTGTTGATCCCTGATGGGGCGCCCTGAGGTTTAACCCCACTGATGAGCCACTATGGAGGTCTGCTGGAGATCACAGAGGAAATGAGAGTACTACAGTATATACCAAACATTAAGAACACCTTCCTAATATTGAGTTGCACCCCCTTTTGCCCTCAGAACAGCCTCAATTCATCAGGACATGGACTCTACAAGGTGTTGAAATCGTTCCACAGGGATGCTGGCCCATGTTGACTCCAATTCCTCCCACAGTTGTGTCAAGTTGACTGGATGTCCTTTGGGTGATGGACCCTTCTTGATACACACAGGAAACTGTTGAGTGTGAAAAACCCAGCAGCGTTGCAGTTCTTGACACAAACCGGTGCGCCTGGCACCTACAACCATACCCCCTGTTCAAAGGCACTTAAATCTGTAGTCTTACCCATCACCCTCTGAATGACACACACACACAATCCATGTCTCAATTGTCTCAAGGCTTAAAATTACTCCTTTAACCTGAGATATAACCTGAGATATAACCTGAGATATAACCTGAGATATAACCTGAGATATAACCTGAGATATAACCTGAGATATAACCTGAGATATAACCTGAGATATAACCTGAGATATAACCTGAGATATAACCTGAGATATAACCTGAGATATAACCTGAGATATTGGGTTAAGAAGCAATAATCCATATTAACCTGATCTACAGAGTCTACAACACACAGTAACTAAACCATATTAACCTGATCTACAACACACAGTAACTAAACCATATTAACCTGATCTACAACACACAGTAACTAAACCATATTAACCTGATCTACAACACACAGTAACTAAACCATATTAACCTGATCTACAACACACAGTAACTAAACCATATTAAATATAGCCACTGTGTTATATATAGTCCTGTAGTGTTATAGGTTGAGGTCGACCAGCCTTATAGTCCCTGTGTTATATATAGTCCTGTAGTGTTATAGGTTGAGGTCGACCAGCCTTATAGTCCCTGTGTTATATATAGTCCTGTAGTGTTATAGGTTGAGGTCGACCAGCCTTATAGTCCCTGTGTTATATATAGTCCTCTACAGTGTTATAGGTTGAGGTCGACCAGCCTTATAGTCCCTGTGTTATATATAGTCCTCTACAGTGTTATAGGTTGAGGTCGACCAGCCTTATAGTCCCTGTGTTATATATAGTCCTGTAGTGTTATAGGTTGAGGTCGACCAGCCTTATAGTCCCTGTGTTATATATAGTCCTGTAGTGTTATAGGTTGAGGTCGACCAGCCTTATAGTCACTGTGTTATATATAGTCCTGTAGTGTTATAGGTTGAGGTCGACCAGCCTTATAGTCCCTGTGTTATATATAGTCCTGTAGTGTTATAGGTTGAGGTCGACCAGCCTTATAGTCCCTGTGTTATATATAGTCCTGTAGTGTTATAGGTTGAGGTCGACCAGCCTTATAGTCCCTGTGTTATATATAGTCCTGTAGTGTTATAGGTTGAGGTCGACCAGCCTTATAGTCCCTGTGTTATATATAGTCCTGTAGTGTTATAGGTTGAGGTCGACCAGCCTTATAGTCCCTGTGTTATATATAGTCCTGTAGTGTTATAGGTTGAGGTCGACCAGCCTTATAGTCCCTGTGTTATATATAGTCCTGTAGTGTTATAGGTTGAGGTCGACCAGCCTTATAGTCCCTGTGTTATATATAGTCCTGTAGTGTTATAGGTTGAGGTCGACCAGCCTTATAGTCCCTGTGTTATATATAGTCCTGTAGTGTTATAGGTTGAGGTCGACCAGCCTTATAGTCCCTGTGTTATATATAGTCCTGTAGTGTTATAGGTTGAGGTCGACCAGCCTTATAGTCCCTGTGTTATATATAGTCCTGTACAGTGTTATAGGTTGAGGTCGACCAGCCTTATAGTCCCTGTGTTATATATAGTCCTCTACAGTGTTATAGGTTGAGGTCGACCAGCCTTATAGTCCCTGTGTTATATATAGTCCTGTAGTGTTATAGGTTGAGGTCGACCAGCCTTATAGTCCCTGTGTTATATATAGTCCTGTAGTGTTATAGGTTGAGGTCGACCAGCCTTATAGTCCCTGTGTTATATATAGTCCTCTACAGTGTTATAGGTTGAGGTCAACCAGCCTTATAGTCCCTGTGTTATATATAGTCCTGTAGTGTTATAGGTTGAGGTCGACCAGCCTTATAGTCCCTGTGTTATATATAGTCCTCTACAGTGTTATAGGTTGAGGTCGACCAGCCTTATAGTCCCTGTGTTATATATAGTCCTCTACAGTGTTATAGGTTGAGGTCGACCAGCCTTATAGTCCCTGTGTTATATATAGTCCTGTAGTGTTATAGGTTGAGGTCGACCAGCCTTATAGTCCCTGTGTTATATATAGTCCTCTACAGTGTTATAGGTTGAGGTCGACCAGCCTTATAGTCCCTGTGTTATATATAGTCCTGTACAGTGTTATAGGTTGAGGTCGACCAGCCTTATAGTCCCTGTGTTATATATAGTCCTGTACAGTGTTATAGGTTGAGGTCGACCAGCCTTATAGTCACTGTGTTATATATAGTCCTGTAGTGTTATAGGTTGAGGTCGACCAGCCTTATAGTCCCTGTGTTATATATAGTCCTGTAGTGTTATAGGTTGAGGTCGACCAGCCTTATAGTCACTGTGTTATATATAGTCCTGTAGTGTTATAGGTTGAGGTCGACCAGCCTTATAGTCCCTGTGTTATATATAGTCCTCTACAGTGTTATAGGTTGAGGTCGACCAGCCTTATAGTCCCTGTGTTATATATAGTCCTGTAGTGTTATAGGTTGAGGTCGACCAGCCTTATAGTCCCTGTGTTATATATAGTCCTGTAGTGTTATAGGTTGAGGTCGACCAGCCTTATAGTCACTGTGTTATATATAGTCCTGTAGTGTTATAGGTTGAGGTCGACCAGCCTTATAGTCCCTGTGTTATATATAGTCCTCTACAGTGTTATAGGTTGAGGTCGACCAGCCTTATAGTCCCTGTGTTATATATAGTCCTCTACAGTGTTATAGGTTGAGGTCGACCAGCCTTATAGTCACTGTGTTATATATAGTCCTGTAGTGTTATAGGTTGAGGTCGACCAGCCTTATAGTCCCTGTGTTATATATAGTCCTGTACAGTGTTATAGGTTGAGGTCGACCAGCCTTATAGTCCCTGTGTTATATATAGTCCTGTAGTGTTATAGGTTGAGGTCGACCAGCCTTATAGTCCCTGTGTTATATATAGTCCTGTAGTGTTATAGGTTGAGGTCGACCAGCCTTATAGTCCCTGTGTTATATATAGTCCTCTACAGTGTTATAGGTTGAGGTCGACCAGCCTTATAGTCCCTGTGTTATATATAGTCCTCTACAGTGTTATAGGTTGAGGTCGACCAGCCTTATAGTCCCTGTGTTATATATAGTCCTGTAGTGTTATAGGTTGAGGTCGACCAGCCTTATAGTCCCTGTGTTATATATAGTCCTCTACAGTGTTATAGGTTGAGGTCGACCAGCCTTATAGTCCCTGTGTTATATATAGTCCTGTACAGTGTTATAGGTTGAGGTCGACCAGCCTTATAGTCCCTGTGTTATATATAGTCCTGTACAGTGTTATAGGTTGAGGTCGACCAGCCTTATAG
The DNA here is from genome assembly GCF_002021735.2 of Oncorhynchus kisutch. NCBI lineage: Eukaryota > Metazoa > Chordata > Actinopteri > Salmoniformes > Salmonidae > Oncorhynchus > Oncorhynchus kisutch. Next base: position 24,096 of record NW_022264217.1, on the reverse strand, counting down.
TCACTGTGTTATATATAGTCCTGTAGTGTTATAGGTTGAGGTCGACCAGCCTTATAGTCCCTGTGTTATATATAGTCCTGTAGTGTTATAGGTTGAGGTCGACCAGCCTTATAGTCACTGTGTTATATATAGTCCTGTAGTGTTATAGGTTGAGGTCGACCAGCCTTATAGTCCCTGTGTTATATATAGTCCTCTACAGTGTTATAGGTTGAGGTCGACCAGCCTTATAGTCCCTGTGTTATATATAGTCCTGTAGTGTTATAGGTTGAGGTCGACCAGCCTTATAGTCCCTGTGTTATATATAGTCCTGTAGTGTTATAGGTTGAGGTCGACCAGCCTTATAGTCACTGTGTTATATATAGTCCTGTAGTGTTATAGGTTGAGGTCGACCAGCCTTATAGTCCCCTGTGTTATATATAGTCCTCTACAGTGTTATAGGTTGAGGTCGACCAGCCTTATAGTCCCTGTGTTATATATAGTCCTCTACAGTGTTATAGGTTGAGGTCGACCAGCCTTATAGTCACTGTGTTATATATAGTCCTGTAGTGTTATAGGTTGAGGTCGACCAGCTTATAGTCCCTGTGTTATATATAGTCCTGTACAGTGTTATAGGTTGAGGTCGACCAGCCTTATAGTCCCTGTGTTATATATAGTCCTCTACAGTGTATAGGTTGAGGTCGACCAGCCTTATAGTCCCTTGTTATATATAGTCCTCTACAGTGTTATAGGTTGAGGTCGACCAGCCTATAGTCCCTGTGTTATATATAGTCCTGTAGTGTTATAGGTTGAGGTTCGACCAGCCTTATAGTCCCTGTGTTATATATAGTCCTGTAGTGTTATAGGTTTGAGGTCGACCAGCCTTATAGTCCCTGTGTTTATATATAGTCCTCTACAGTGTTATAGGTTGAGGTCGACCAGCCTATAGTCCCTGTGTTATATAAGTCCTCTACAGTGTTATAGGTTGAGGTCGACCAGCCTTATAGTCCCTGTGTTATATATCAGTCCTGTTAGTGTTATAGGTTGAGGTCGCCCAGCCTTATAGTCCCTGTGTTATATATAGTCCTGTAGTGTTATAGGTTTGAGGTCGACCAGCCTTATAGTCCCTGTGTTATATATAGTCCTGTAGTGTTATAGGTTGAGGTCGACCAGCCTTATAGTCCCTGTGTTATATATAGTCCTGTAGTGTTATAGGTTGAGGTCGACCAGCCTTATAGTCCCTGTGTTATATATAGTCCTGTAGTGTTATAGGTTGAGGTCAACCAGCCTTATAGTCACTGTGTTATATATAGTCCTCTACAGTGTTATAGGTTGAGGTCGACCAGCCTTATAGTCCCTGTGTTATATATAGTCCTGTAGTGTTCTAGTTTGAGGTCGACCAGCCTTATAGTCCCTGTGTTATATATAGTCCTGTAGTGTTATAGGTTGAGGTCGACCAGCCTTATAGTCCCTGTGTTATATATAGTCCTCTACAGTGTTATAGGTTGGGGTCGACCAGCCTTATAGTCCCTGTGTTATATATAGTCCTGTAGTGTTATAGGTTGAGGTCGACCAGCCTTATAGTCCCTGTGTTATATATAGTCCTGTAGTGTTATAGGTTGAGGTCAACCAGCCTTATAGTCACTGTGTTATATATAGTCCTCTACAGTGTTATAGGTTGAGGTCGACCAGCCTTATAGTCCCTGTGTTATATATAGTCCTGTAGTGTTCTAGGTTGAGGTCGACCAGCCTTATAGTCCCTGTGTTATATATAGTCCTGTAGTGTTATAGGTTGAGGTCGACCAGCCTTATAGTCCCTGTGTTATATATAGTCCTGTAGTGTTATAGGTTGAGGTCGACCAGCCTTATAGTCCCTGTGTTATATATAGTCCTGTAGTGTTATAGGTTGAGGTCAACCAGCCTTATAGTCCCTGTGTTATATATAGTCCTGTAGTGTTATAGGTTGAGGTCAACCAGCCTTATAGTCACTGTGTTATATATAGTCCTCTACAGTGTTATAGGTTGAGGTCGACCAGCCTTATAGTCCCTGTGTTATATATAGTCCTGTAGTGTTCTAGGTTGAGGTCGACCAGCCTTATAGTCCCTGTGTTATATATAGTCCTGTAGTGTTATAGGTTGAGGTCGACCAGCCTTATAGTCCCTGTGTTATATATAGTCCTCTACAGTGTTATAGGTTGAGGTCGACCAGCCTTATAGTCCCTGTGTTATATTAGTCCTGTAGTGTTCTAGGTTGAGGTCGACCAGCCTTATAGTCCCTGTGTTATATATAGTCCTCTACAGTGTTATAGGTTGAGGTCGACCAGCCTTATAGTCCCTGTGTTATATATAGTCCTCTACAGTGTTATAGGTTGAGGTCGACCAGCCTTATAGTCCCTGTGTTATATATAGTCCTGTAGTGTTATAGGTTGAGGTCGACCAGCCTTATAGTCCCTGTGTTATATATAGTCCTCTACAGTGTTATAGGTTGAGGTCGACCAGCCTTATAGTCCCTGTGTTATATATAGTCCCCTACAGTGTTATAGGTTGAGGTCGACCAGCCTTATAGTCCCTGTGTTATATATAGTCCTGTACAGTGTTATAGGTTGAGGTCAACCAGCCTTATAGTCCCTGTGTTATATATAGTCCTGTAGTGTTATAGGTTGAGGTCGACCAGCCTTATAGTCCCTGTGTTATATATAGTCCTCTACAGTGTTATAGGTTGAGGTCGACCAGCCTTATAGTCCCTGTGTTATATATAGTCCTGTAGTGTTATAGGTTGAGGTCGACCAGCCTTATTGTCCCTGTGTTATATATAGTCCTGTAGTGTTATAGGTTGAGGTCGACCAGCCTTATAGTCCCTGTGTTATATATAGTCCTGTACAGTGTTATAGGTTGAGGTCGACCAGCCTTATAGTCCCTGTGTTATATATAGTCCTGTACAGTGTTATAGGTTGAGGTCGACCAGCCTTATAGTCCCTGTGTTATATATAGTCCTGTAGTGTTATAGGTTGAGGTCGACCAGCCTTATAGTCCCTGTGTTATATATAGTCCTGTAGTGTTATAGGTTGAGGTCGACCAGCCTTATAGTCCCTGTGTTATATATAGTCCTCTACAGTGTTATAGGTTGAGGTCGACCAGCCTTATAGTCAGTGTTTATATATAGTCCTGTACAGTGTTATAGGTTGAGGTCGACCAGCCTTATAGTCCCTGTGTTATATATAGTCCTGTACAGTGTTATAGGTTGAGGTCGACCAGCCTTATAGTCCCTGTGTTATATATAGTCCTGTAGTGTTATAGGTTGAGGTCGACCAGCCTTATAGTCCCTGTGTTATATATAGTCCTCTACAGTGTTATAGGTTGAGGTCGACCAGCCTTATAGTCACTGTGTTTATATATAGTCCTGTACAGTGTTATAGGTTGAGGTCGACCAGCCTTATAGTCCCTGTGTTATATATAGTCCTGTACAGTGTTATAGGTTGAGGTCGACCAGCCTTATAGTCCCTGTGTTATATATAGTCCTCTACAGTGTTATAGGTTGAGGTCGACCAGCCTTATAGTCCCTGTGTTATATATAGTCCTGTACAGTGTTATAGGTTGAGGTCGACCAGCCTTATAGTCCCTGTGTTATATATAGTCCTGTAGTGTTATAGGTTGAGGTCGACCAGCCTTATAGTCCCTGTATTATATATAGTCCTGTAGTGTTATAGGTTGAGGTCGACCAGCCTTATAGTCCCTGTGTTATATATAGTCCTGTAGTGTTATAGGTTGAGGTCGACCAGCCTTATAGTCCCTGTGTTATATATAGTCCTCTACAGTGTTATAGGTTGAGGTCGACCAGCCTTATAGTCCCTGTGTTATATATAGTCCTCTACAGTGTTATAGGTTGAGGTCGACCAGCCTTATAGTCCCTGTGTTATATATAGTCCTGTACAGTGTTATAGGTTGAGGTCGACCAGCCTTATAGTCCCTGTGTTATATATAGTCCTGTACAGTGTTATAGGTTGAGGTCGACCAGCCTTATAGTCCCTGTGTTATATATAGTCCTGTAGTGTTATAGGTTGAGGTCGACCAGCCTTATAGTCCCTGTGTTATATATAGTCCTGTAGTGTTATAGGTTGAGGTCGACCAGCCTTATAGTCCCTGTGTTATATATAGTCCTCTACAGTGTTATAGGTTGAGGTCGACCAGCCTTATAGTCACTGTGTTTATATATAGTCCTGTACAGTGTTATAGGTTGAGGTCGACCAGCCTTATAGTCCCTGTGTTATATATAGTCCTGTACAGTGTTATAGGTTGAGGTCGACCAGCCTTATAGTCCCTGTGTTATATATAGTCCTGTAGTGTTATAGGTTGAGGTCGACCAGCCTTATAGTCCCTGTGTTATATATAGTCCTCTACAGTGTTATAGGTTGAGGTCGACCAGCCTTATAGTCACTGTGTTTATATATAGTCCTGTACAGTGTTATAGGTTGAGGTCGACCAGCCTTATAGTCCCTGTGTTATATATAGTCCTGTACAGTGTTATAGGTTGAGGTCGACCAGCCTTATAGTCCCTGTGTTATATATAGTCCTCTACAGTGTTATAGGTTGAGGTCGACCAGCCTTATAGTCCCTGTGTTATATATAGTCCTGTACAGTGTTATAGGTTGAGGTCGACCAGCCTTATAGTCCCTGTGTTATATATAGTCCTGTAGTGTTATAGGTTGAGGTCGACCAGCCTTATAGTCCCTGTATTATATATAGTCCTGTAGTGTTATAGGTTGAGGTCGACCAGCCTTATAGTCCCTGTGTTATATATAGTCCTGTAGTGTTATAGGTTGAGGTCGACCAGCCTTATAGTCCCTGTGTTATATATAGTCCTCTACAGTGTTATAGGTTGAGGTCGACCAGCCTTATAGTCCCTGTGTTATATATAGTCCTCTACAGTGTTATAGGTTGAGGTCGACCAGCCTTATAGTCCCTGTGTTATATATAGTCCTGTACAGTGTTATAGGTTGAGGTCGACCAGCCTTATAGTCCCTGTGTTATATATAGTCCTGTAGTGTTATAGGTTGAGGTCGACCAGCCTTATAGTCCCTGTGTTATATATAGTCCTGTAGTGTTATAGGTTGAGGTCGACCAGCCTTATAGTCCCTGTGTTATATATAGTCCTGTACAGTGTTATAGGTTGAGGTCGACCAGCCTTATAGTCCCTGTGTTATATATAGTCCTCTACAGTGTTATAGGTTGAGGTCGACCAGCCTTATAGTCCCTGTGTTATATATAGTCCTGTAGTGTTATAGGTTGGGGTCGGCCAGCCTTATAGTCCCTGTGTTATATATAGTCCTCTACAGTGTTATAGGTTGAGGTCGACCAGCCTTATAGTCCCTGTGTTATATATAGTCCCCTACAGTGTTATAGGTTGAGGTCGACCAGCCTTATAGTCCCTGTGTTATATATAGTCCTGTACAGTGTTATAGGTTGAGGTCAACCAGCCTTATAGTCCCTGTGTTATATATAGTCCTCTACAGTGTTATAGGTTGAGGTCGACCAGCCTTATAGTCCCTGTGTTATATATAGTCCTGTACAGTGTTATAGGTTGAGGTCGACCAGCCTTATAGTCCCTGTATTATATATAGTCCTGTACAGTGTTATAGGTTGAGGTCGACCAGCCTTATAGTCCCTGTGTTATATATAGTCCTGTAGTGTTATAGGTTGAGGTCGACCAGCCTTATAGTCCCTGTGTTATATATAGTCCTGTACAGTGTTATAGGTTGAGGTCGACTAGCCTTATAGTCCCTGTATTATATATAGTCCTGTAGTGTTATAGGTTGGGGTCGACCAGCCTTATTGTCCCTGTGTTATATATAGTCCTGTAGTGTTATAGGTTGAGGTCGACCAGCCTTATAGTCCCTGTGTTATATATAGTCCTGTAGTGTTATAGGTTGAGGTCGACCAGCCTTATAGTCCCTGTGTTATATATAGTCCTCTACAGTGTTATAGGTTGAGTTCGACCAGCCTTATAGTCCCTGTGTTATATATAGTCCTGTAGTGTTCTAGGTTGAGGTCGACCAGCCTTATAGTCCCTGTGTTATATATAGTCCTGTACAGTGTTATAGGTTGAGTTCGACCAGCCTTATAGTCCCTGTGTTATATATAGTCCTCTACAGTGTTATAGGTTGAGGTCGACCAGCCTTATAGTCCCTGTGTTATATATAGTCCTGTAGTGTTATAGGTTGAGGTCGACCAGCCTTATAGTCCCTGTGTTATATATAGTCCTCTACAGTGTTATAGGTTGAGGTCGACCAGCCTTATAGTCCCTGTGTTATATATAGTCCTGTACAGTGTTATAGGTTGAGGTCGACCAGCCTTATAGTCCCTGTGTTATATATAGTCCTCTACAGTGTTATAGGTTGAGGTCGACCAGCCTTATAGTCCCTGTGTTATATATAGTCCTCTACAGTGTTATAGGTTGAGGTCGACCAGCCTTATAGTCCCTTTGTTATATATAGTCCTGTAGTGTTCTAGGTTGAGGTCGACCAGCCTTATAGTCCCTGTGTTATATATAGTCCTGTAGTGTTATAGGTTGAGGTCGACCAGCCTTATAGTCCCTGTGTTATATATAGTCCTGTACGCAGGGC
>NW_022264217.1:0-10000 GCF_002021735.2 Oncorhynchus kisutch | reverse complement strand
ATTATCAGACCACTATCACCCCAGTCATATAATCAGACCACTATCACCCCAGTCATATTATCAGACCACCCCAGTCATAATATCAGACCACTATCACCCCCAGTCATAATATCAGACCACTATCACCCCAGTCATATTATCACACCACTAACACCGCAGTCATATTATCAGACCACCCCAGTCATATTATCAGACCACTATCACCCCAGTCATATTATCAGACCACCACAGTCATATTATCAGACCACCACAGTCATATTATCAGACCACTATCACCCCAGTCATATTATCAGACCACTAACCACCCCAGTCATAATATCAGACCACTATCACCCCAGTCATATTATCAGACCACCCCAGTCATATTATCAGACCACTATCACCCCAGTCATATTATCAGACCACCACAGTCATATTATCAGACCACTATCACCCCAGTCATATTATCAGACCACTAACACCCCAGTCATATTATCAGACCACCCCAGTCATATTATCAGACCACTAACACCCCAGTCATATTATCAGAGCACTATCACCCCAGTCATATTATCAGACCACCCCAGTCATATTATCAGACCACTAACACCCCAGTCATATTATCAGACCACCACAGTCATATTATCAGACCACCACAGTCATATTATCAGACCACTAACACCCCAGTCATATTATCAGAACACTATCACCCCAGTCATATTATCAGACCACCCCAGTCATATTATCAGACCACTATCACCCCAGTCATATTACCAGACCACCACAGTCATATTATCAGACCACTAACACCCCAGTCATATTAGCAGACCACTATCACCCCAGTCATATTACCAGACCACCACAGTCATATTATCAGACCACTAACACCCCAGTCATATTAGCAGACCACTATCACCCCAGTCATATTATCAGACCACTAACACCCCAGTCATATTATCAGACCACTATCACCCCAGTCATATTATCAGACCACCCCAGTAATATTATCAGAGCACTATCACCCCAGTCATATTATCAGACCACCACAGTCATATTATCAGACCACCCCAGTCATATTATCAGACCACCCCAGTCATATTATCAGACCACCCCAGTCATATTATCAGACCACCCCAGTCATATTATCAGACCACTATCACCCCAGTCATAATATCAGACCACTAACACCCCAGTCATATTATCAGACCACTATCACCCCAGTCATATTATCAGACCACTATCACCCCAGTCATATTATCAGAACACCAGTCATATTATCAGACCACCCCAGTCATATTATCAGACCACCCCAGTCATATTATCAGACCACTATCACCCCAGTCATATTATCAGACCACCCCAGTCATATTATCAGACCACCCCAGTCATATTATCAGACCACTATTACTACTGTCTATTCTTACTGAAGACAGAGCCAGTGTTCCTGCTGTCAGCTATATGCCTCATAGAAGTATAGGAAAAGAGTACAACACACACGTTATCTTGAACAGGAACAGCACCAGAAATCCATCTAGTCAGTGGACTCAGAGTGTGTGTGTGTCAGAGCAGATGGGGAGAGAGGGGGCACTTTGGGGACAGGGGTGAGGTCACATCTGTGCCTTCCCATCCTCGACCAAGATACACACACACACCCTCTCCCTCTCTCTCTCTCTACCCCCTGCCTCTCTGGTCTTGAAGCTTCCCATTGATTCTGGCTGCTAGGTGCTGTGGGCCATGGTGTCCATGGCAACCTGGAGCAGGCTGAGGCGGCCAAACTTTGAGCTGGCATGAGGTGTGAGTGGCAGAGGAATGTGTGTGTGTGTGTGTGTGTGTGTGTGTGTGTGTGTGTAGCCTGGCAGGTGCTGGCTGGGGCGACACCAGTCTATTTAGTATGCAGGGATCTCACTGTGCTGTGGCTCTCCTCTCCCCTCCTCTCTCCTCCTTCTCTCCTCTCACACACACACACACTACCGCGCGCAGACACACACACACACTACCGCGCGCAGACACACACACACACACACACTACCGCACGCAGACACACACACACACACTACCGCACACAGACACACACACACACACACTACCGCACGCAGACACACACACACACACACACACACACACTACCGCACGCAGACACACACACACACACACTACCGCACGCAGACACACACACTACCGCACGCAGACACACACACTACCGCACGCACACACACACACACACTACTGCACGCAGACACACACACACACTACCGCACGCAGACACACACACACTACCACACGCAGACACACACACACTACCGCACGCAGACACACACACACTACCGCACGCAGACACACACTACCATACGCAGACACACACACACACACACACACTACCGCGCGCAGACAGACACACACACTACCGCGCGCAGACACACACACACTCACAAAAGCAATATTTTAGCATGGCGTCTTACAGACAGGAAATGGAGCTCATTCCCACCATTTATCATCTGATGTCGGTTAATACCGGTAGGTCGCCCAACGGCCAAGGAGTTGGGCCTGTAGCCGGTTCGAATCCCCAGTTGTATTGTATACCGGAATGAGTGAACAAAACATTAGGAACAACTGCTCTTTCCATGACACAGACTGACCAGGTGAAAACTATGATCCCTTATTGATGTCACTTGTTAAATCCACTTCAAACAGTGTAGATGAAGGGGAGGAGACATGTTAAAGAAGGATTTTTAAGCCTTGAGACAATTGAGACATGGAATGTGTGCGTGTGTCATTAAGAGGGTGAATGGGTAAGATAAGATATTTAAGTGCCTTTGAACAGGGGGTATGGTAGTAGGTGCCAGTTTGTATCAAGAACTGCAACGCTGCTGGGCTTCCCTTGTGTATCAAGAATGGTCCACCACCCAAAGGACATCCAGCCAACTGTGGGAAGCATTGGAGTCAACATGGGCCAGCCTCCCTGTGGAACGAACACCTTGTAGAGTCCATGTCCCTGATGTAGTGAGGCTGTTCTGATGGCAAAACGGGGTGAAACTCAATACTGGGAAGGTGTTCCTAATGTTTTGTACACTCAGTGTATTTCAGCTAGAATATAATGAGTCCTGTGTGGCTCAGTTTGTAGAGCGCAGCACTTACATCGCCAGAGTTGTGGGTTCGATTCCCACGGGGGAACAGTACCAATGAAAATGGATGCACTCACTACTGTAAGAGTGGCTAAATGGCTAATGACTAAATTACTAAATGGCTAAATTACTAAATGGCTAAATTACTAAATATAAAGGGTGTAATATGGACACGATGTTACAGTACAATACAGCCACCATGTCATCAGTAATAACAGCCTCCCCACTACTATATAATAACAGCCTCCCAACTACTATATAATAACAGCCTCCCCACTACTATATAATAACAGCCTCCCTACTACTATATAATAACAGCCTCCCTACTACTATATAATAACAGCCTCCCCACTACTATATAATAACAGCCTCCCTACTACTATAATAAATACACAGCCTCCCTACTACTATATATAAAGCCTCCCTACTACTATATATAACAGCCTCCCTACTACTATATAATAACAGCCTCCCTCCTACTATATAAAACAGCCTCCTACTACTATATAATAAACAGCCTCCCTACTACTATATAATAACAGCAGCCTCCCTACTACTATATAATCACAGCCTCCCACTACTATATAATAACAGCCCTCCCTACTACTATATAATAACAGCCTCCCTCCTACTATATATAACAGCCTCCCTACTACTATATAATAACAGCAGCCTCCCTACTACTATATAATAACAGCCTCCCACTACTATATAATAACAGCCTCCCTACTACTATATAATAACAGCCTCCCTACTACTATATAATAACAGCCTCCTACTACTATATAATAACAGCCTCCCCACTACTATATAATAACAGCCTCCCTACTACTATATAATAAACAGCCTCCCCACTACTATATAATAACAGCCTCCCTCCTACTATATAATAACCAGGCCTCCCACTACTATATAATAACAGCCTCCCTACTAACTATATAATAACAGCCTCCCACTACTATATAATAACAGCCTCCCTACTACTATATAATAACAGCCTCCCACTACTATCTAATAACAGCCCTCCCTACTACTATATAATAACAGCCTCCCTCCTACTATATAATAACAGCCTCCTACTACTATATAATAACAGACTCCCTACTACTATATAATAACAGCCTCCCTACTACTATATAATAACAGCCTCCCTACTACTATATAATAACAGCCTCCCTACTACTATATAATAACAGACTCCCTACTACTATATAATAACAGCCTCCCTACTACTATATAATAACAGCCTCCCCACTACTATATAATAACAGCCTCCCTACTACTATATAATAACAGCCTCCCTACTACTATATAATAACAGCCTCCCTACTACTATATAATAACAGCCTCCCACTACTATATAATAACAGCCTCCCCCACTAATATATAATATATAATAACAGCCTCCCTACTACTATATAATAACAGCCTCCCTACTACTATATAATAACAGCCTCCCTACTACTATATAATAACAGCCTCCCTACTACTATATAATAACAGCCTCCCACTACTATATAATAACAGCCTCCCCACTACTATATAATAACAGCCTCCCTACTACTATATAATAACAGCCTCCCAACTATATAATAACAGACTCCCTACTACTATATAATAACAGCCTCCCACTACTATATAATAACAGCCTCCCACTACTATATAATAACAGCCTCCCACTACTATATAATAACAGCCTCCCTACTACTATATAATAACAGCCTCCCTACTACTATATAATAACAGCCTCCCTACTACTATATAATAACAGCCTCCCTACTACTACATAATAACAGCCTCCCTACTACTATATAATAACAGCCTCCCTACTACTATATAATAACAGCCTCCCCACTACTAATATGTAATAACAGCCTCCCTACTACTATATAATAACAGCCTCCCCACTACTATATAATAACAGCCTCCCTACCCACTATATAATAACAGCCTACCTACTACTATATAATAACAGCCTCCCTACTACTATATAATAACAGCCTCCCACTACTATATAATAACAGCCTCCCTACTCTATATAATAACAGCCTCCCTCCTACTATATAATAATAGCCTCCCACTACTATATAATAACAGCAGCCTCCCTACTACTATATAATAACAGCCTCCCACTACTATATAATAACAGCCTCCCTACTACTATATAATAACAGCCTCCCTACTATATAATAATAGCCTCCCTACTACTATATAATAACAGCCTCCCTACTACTATATAATAACAGCCTCCCCACTACTATATAATAACAGCCTCCCTACTACTATATAATAACAGCCTCCCACTACTATATAATAACAGCCTCCCCACTACTATATAATAACAGCCTCCCTACTACTATATAATAACAGCCTCCCACTACTATATAATAACAGCCTCCCTACTACTATATAATAACAGCCTCCCTACTACTATATAATAACAGCCTCCCTACTACTATATAATAACAGCCTCCCTACTACTATATAATAACAGCCTCCCTACTACTATATTAATAACAGCCTCCCTACTACTATATAATAACAGCCTCCCCAACTACTATATAATAACAGCCTCCCTACTACTATATAATAACAGCCTCCCTACTACTATATAATAACAGCCTCCCACTACTATATAATAACAGCCTCCCTACTACTATATAATAACAGCCTCCCTACTACTATATAATAACAGCCTCCCTACTACTATATAATAACAGCCTCCCTACTACTATATAATAACAGCCTCCCCACTACTATATAATAACAGCCTCCCCTACTACTATATAATAATAGCCTCCCTACTACTATATAATAACAGCCTCCCTACTACTATATAATAACAGCCTCCCCACTACTATATAATAACAGCCTCCCTACTACTATATAATACAGCACTCCCACTACTATATAATAACAGCCCTCCCCACTACTAATAATAACAGCCTCCCTACTACTATATAATAAACAGCCTCCCACTACTATATAATAACAGCCTCCTCACTACTAATATAATACAGCCTCCCTACTACTATAGTAATAACAGCCTCCCTACTACTATATAATAACAGCCTCCCTACTACTATAATAACAGCCTCCCTACTACTATATAATAACAGCCTCCCTACTACTATATAATAACCAGCCTCCCCACTACTATATAATAACAGCCTCCCTACTACTATTAATAACAGCCTCCCTACTACTATATAATAACAGCCTCCCACTACTATATAATAACAGCCTCCCTACTACTATATAATAACAAGCCTCCCTACTACTATATAATAACAGCTCCCTACTACTATATAATAACAGCCTCCCTACTACTATATAATAACAGCCCTCCCTACTACTATATAATAACAGCCTCCCTACTACTATATAATAACAGCCTCCCCACTACTATATAATAACAGCCTCCCTACTACTATATAATAACAGCCTCCCTACTACTATATAATAACAGCCTCCCTACTACTATATAATAACAGCCTCCCCCACTACTATAATAATAACAGCCTCCCTACTACTATATAATAAACAGCCTCCCTACTACTATATAATAACAGCCTCCCTACTACTATATAAATAACAGCCTCCCTACTACTATATAATACAGCCTCCCACTACTATATAATAACAAGCCTCCCTACTACTATATAATAAACAGCCTCCCTACTACTATATAATAACAGCCTCCCTACTACTATATAATAACAGCCTCCCCACTACTATATAATAACAGCCTCCCTACTACTATATAATAACAGCCTCCCTACTACTATATAATAACAGCCTCCCTACTACTATATAATAACAGACTCCCCACTACTATATAATAACAGCCTCCCCACTATTATATAATAACAGCCTCCCCACTACTATATAATAACAGCCTCCCTACTACTATATAATAACAGCCTCCCTACTACTATATAATAACAGCCTCCCTACTACTATATAATAACAGACTCCCCACTACTATATAATAACAGCCTCCCTACTACTATATAATAACAGCCTCCCCACTACTATATAATAACAGCCTCCCTACTACTATATAATAACAGCCTCCCTACTACTATATAATAACAGCCTCCCTACTACTATATAATAACAGACTCCCCACTACTATATAATAACAGCCTCCCTACTACTATATAATAACAGCCTCCCTACTACTATATAATAACAGCCCACCTACTACTATATAATAACAGCCTCCCCACTACTATATAATAACAGCCTCCCTACTACTATATAATAACAGCCTCCCTACTACTATATAATAACAGCCTCCCTACTACTATATAATAACAGCCTCCTACTACTACATAATAACAGCCTCCCTACTACTATATAATAACAGCCTCCCTACTACTATATAATAACAGCCTCCCCACTACTAATATGTAATAACAGCCTCCCTACTACTATATAATAACAGCCTCCCCACTACTATATAATAACAGCCTCCCTACCACTATATAATAACAGCCTACCTACTACTATATAATAACAGCCTCCTACTACTATATAATAACAGCCTCCACTACTATATAATAACAGCCTCCCTACTACTATATAATAACAGCCTCCCTCCTACTATATAATAATAGCCTCCCACTACTATATAATAACAGCAGCCTCCCTACTACTATATAATAACAGCCTCCCACTACTATATAATAACAGCCTCCCTACTACTATATAATAACAGCCCCCCTACTATATAATAACAGCCTCCCTCTACTATATAATAACAGCCTCCCACTACTATATAATAACAGCCTCCCACTACTATATAATAACAGCCTCCCCACTACTATATAATAACAGCCCCCTCCCTACTACTATATAATAACAGCCTCCCTACTATATATAATAACAGCCTCCACTACTATATAATAATAGCAGCCTCCCTACTACTATATAATAACAGCCTCCCTACTACTATATAATAACAGCCTCCCACTACTATATAATATATAGCAGCCTCCCTACTACTTATATAATAGTAGCAGCCTCCCTACTACTATATAATACAGCCTCCCTACTACTATATAATAACAGCCTCCCTACTACTATATAATAACAGCCTCCTACTACTAATAATAACAGCCTCCTACTACTATAATAATCAGCCTCCTACTACTATATAATAACAGCCTCCCACTACTATATAATAACAGCCTCCCTACTACTATATAATAACAGCCTCCCTACTACTATATAATAACACAACAGCCTCCCTACTACTATATATAACAGCCTCCCACTACTATATAATATAGCACCTCCCTACTACTATATAATAATAGCAGCCTCCCTACTACTATATAATAACAGCCTCCCTACCCTACTACATATAATAAACAGCCTTCCCACTACTATATAATAACAGCAGCCTCCCTACTACTATATAATAACAGCCTCCCTACTACTATATAACAACAAACCTCCCTAATAATATATAATAACAACCTCCCACTACTAATATAATAACAAACCTCCCTACTACTATATAATAACAGCCTCCCTACTACTATATAATAAACAGCCTCCCTACTACTATATAATAACAGCCTCCCTACTACTATATAATAACAGCCTCCCTCCTACTATATAATAATAGAAGCCTCCCTACTACTATATAATAATAGCCTCCCTACTACTATATAATAACAGCCTCCCTACTACTATATAATAACAGCCTCCCTACTACTATATAATAACAGCCTCCCTCCTACTATATAATAACAGCAGCCTCCCTACTACTATATAATAACAGCCTCCCTACTACTATATAACAACAACCTCCTAATAATATATAATAACAACCTCCCACTACTAATATATAATAACAGCCTGTTGTTGAGCTGAGTATCGACCCTACATTAACACCCACGAGGTGTGTGGAGATGGTTTGTCTCAGTGTGTTTTCTCTGGCACCGCCGGAGCAAACCAAACACATTTAACGGGGGAGTTTGCGGAGGGGGAGCCCAGCAATCACTTTCCCTCCCACTGCTCTCTGCTGATGCAGTTGGATTTGTTGGTGTGTGTTGATCTTGTATTGATCAGGTTTAGTGGAGTAGAACTAATACTAAGCACAGGGGAGTAGGACTGGTTAAAGAGATGGAGGGAAGAGAGGAGAGAGAGAGAGAACAGGAGGAGTAGGACTGGTTAAAGAGATGGAGGGAAGAGAGGAGAGAGAGAGAGAGAACAGGAGGAGTAGGACTGGTTAAAGAGATGGAGGGAAGAGAGGAGAGAGGAGAACAGGAGGAGTAGGACTGGTTAAAGAGATGGAGGGAAGAGAGGAGAGAGAGAGAGAAGAGGAGGAGTAGGACTGGTTAAAGAGATGGAGGGAAGAGAGGAGAGAGAGAGAACAGGAGGAATAGGACTGGTTAAAGAGATGGAGGGAAGAGAGGAGAGAGAGAACAGGAGGAGTAGGACTGGTTAAAGAGATGGAGGGAAGAGAGGAGAGAGAGAGAAGAGGAGGAAGGGTAAAGAAAGGAGCGCGGGAAGAGAGGAATGAGGAGAGAGACAGTTAGTCTGGTGTCAGTGTTAGCAGGAAGCCAGTGCAGCAGAGAACATGACGGAACACAGCCTTCCCCTGCCTGCCCCCTCCTCCTCCTCTCCCTCCTCCCTCGTTCTCCTCTGAGGCTCTCAACAGGATCTGAGAGCAGCTCAGCTCAAGCCCTGACACGTGTGGGGAGAGAGAGAAGAGAGAGAGCACCGAGGAGGAGGGGGGGCAGAGAGAGGCAAACGGAGATGGAGAGAGAAAGAGAGGGGAAGGAGATAATAAGGAGTGGGAAGGGAGGGAGGAAGAGAGAGAGAGAGGGAGGGAGAGAGAGAGGTAGGGAGGAAGAGAGGGAGGGAGGGAGGAAGCGAGAGAG
>NW_022264216.1:0-32964 GCF_002021735.2 Oncorhynchus kisutch | reverse complement strand
GTACAGTATATTCGTAATGCATATATTTATCACGCGCTCAGCCTACAGATTGCAAAGCCTCTGAGAGGTAAATCTGTCAGACAGCAGGAGAGATGCTGCTACAGCTCCTCAAACAGCAATGAACAGGAAGGATTCATCACCACGTCACACAACACTTTGCAGTGAGATGGAGGCAGTACACATTTTGAAACATACTTAATTGATAGAAACCTGAACGTTTTAAAATCAGGGGTGGAACCAAAATAATTGTCCAATCTATTCGTTCTGAACAGAACCATTATTTTGTTTGTGCCGCTCCACTGTTCCGACCAGCAAAATAATGTTCTGAACCGGTTTCAAACAAAAGTAACTGTTTATATCGTTCCTTTTTAAACCTCTAAAATATATATATATATATTTAGTTTTTACATTTAGCTCGACATTAAATGACTTGCTATGCAGCGGACAAGCTAAGTACTGCATTGGACAGACAAGTGGAGAGAAGGGTGCTAGATGTGACTGAAAATACACTGGTGAGAAGAGAGTTGGTCATAAAGTGATGACATGCATCATCTGAATTAGGCCACAGAATCATACCTGCGGAGGAGAAGCTTCTATGAAGGAACTTTGAATGTCTGAACTTCAGAGAGTTGGCTTGACTAACATTGGACCAGAACAAACCCTTGATCATGACTCTCAGTTCCACTACAGTACACTAGAAACTGCCGTACCCTGCCTATCTGAACTTCAGAGAGTTGGCTTGACTAACATTGGACCAGAACAAACCCTTGATCATGACTCTCAGTTCCACTACAGTACACTAGGAAACTGCCGTACCCTGCCTATCTGAACTTCAGAGAGTTGGCTTGACTAACATTGGACCAGAACAAACCCCTTGATCATGACTCTCAGTTCCACTACAGTATACTGGGAAACTGCCGTACCCTGCCTATCTGAACTTCAGAGAGTTGGCTTGACTAACATTGGACCAGAACAAACCCTTGATCATGACTCTCAGTTCCACTACAGTACACTGGGAAACTGCCGTACCCTGCCTATCTGAACTTCAGAGAGTTGGCTTGACTAACATTGGACCAGAAACAAACCCTTGATCATGACTCTCAGTTCCACTACAGTACACTGGGAAACTGCCGTACCCTGCCTATCTGAACTTCAGAGAGTTGGCTTGACTAACATTGGACCAGAACAAACCCTTGATCATGACTCTCAGTTCCACTACAGTACACTAGGAAACTGCCGTACCCTGCCTATCTGAACTTCAGAGAGTTGGCTTGACTAACATTGGACCAGAACAAACCCTTGATCATGACTCTCAGTTCCACTACAGTACACTGGGAAACTGCCGTACCCTGCCTATCTGAACTTCAGAGAGTTGGCTTGACTAACATTGGACCAGAACAAACCCTTGATCATGACTCTCAGTTCCACTACAGTACACTGGGAAACTGCCGTACCCTGCCTATCTGAACTTCAGAGAGTTGGCTTGACTAACATTGGACCAGAACAAACCCTTGATCATGACTCTCAGTTCCACTACAGTACACTGGGAAACTGCCGTACCCTGCCTATCTGAACTTCAGAGAGTTGGCTTGACTAACATTGGACCAGAACAAACCCTTGATCATGACTCTCAGTTCCACTACAGTACACTAGGAAACTGCCGTACCCTGCCTATCTGAACTTCAGAGAGTTGGCTTGACTAACATTGGACCAGAACAAACCCTTGATCATGACTCTCAGTTCCACTACAGTACACTGGGAAACTGCCGTACCCTGCCTATCTGAACTTCAGAGAGTTGGCTTGACTAACATTGGACCAGAACAAACCCTTGATCATGACTCTCAGTTCCACTACAGTACACTGGGAAACTGCCGTACCCTGCCTATCTGAACTTCAGAGAGTTGGCTTGACTAACATTGGACCAGAACAAACCCTTGATCATGACTCTCAGTTCCACTACAGTACACTGGGAAACTGCCGTACCCTGCCTATCTGAACTTCAGAGAGTTGGCTTGACTAACATTGGACCAGAACAAACCCTGATCATGACTCTCAGTTCCACTACAGTACACTGGGAAACTGCCGTACCCTGCCTATCTGAACTTCAGAGAGTTGGCTTGACTAACATTGGACCAGAACAAACCCTTGATCATGACTCTCAGTTCCACTACAGTACACTAGGAAACTGCCGTACCCTGCCTATCTGAACTTCAGAGAGTTGGCTTGACTAACATTGGACCAGAACAAACCCTTGATCATGACTCTCAGTTCCACTACAGTACACTGGGAAACTGCCGTACCCTGCCTATCTGAACTTCAGAGAGTTGGCTTGACTAACATTGGACCAGAACAAACCCTTGATCATGACTCTCAGTTCCACTACAGTACACTGGGAAACTGCCGTACCCTGCCTATCTGAACTTCAGAGAGTTGGCTTGACTAACATTGGACCAGAACAAACCCTTGATCATGACTCTCAGTTCCACTACAGTACACTGGGAAACTGCCGTACCCTGCCTATCTGAACTTCAGAGAGTTGGCTTGACTAACATTGGACCAGAACAAACCCTTGATCATGACTCTCAGTTCCACTACAGTACACTGGGAAACTGCCGTACCCTGCCTATCTGAACTTCAGAGAGTTGGCTTGACTAACATTGGACCAGAACAAACCCTTGATCATGACTCTCAGTTCCACTACAGTACACTGGGAAACTGCCGTACCCTGCCTATTTGCTTGAAAATATCCTTTGCTATTTATTTGTATTTGTTATATGTGATGTTTTATGACTGCTGCAAAATGAATTGCCTCTCTGAGGACATTAGTCTTCCGAATCTGAATACACATAATTCTGCCTAAAGTTTGAGAGCTAGACCAGAGCTAGCTAGCTAACAAGCTTGTGTGTGCAGAGCAGCACCAGAATTCCAATAAAAACATGTATATAGTACTATAGTATCCTTAACTAGCAATGAAAAGGTTAATCCATTCTTCTCTAATAAAAATATTTTAATCAAGCGTGTAACGTCAGTAGCTACAGTAGACTATGCTTCAGAGGGAGGGGCAGTTAGCCTACACACACACACACACACACACACACACAATTTTCAGCTGGCAGGCAGGCAGGGAGGCAGACACTGGGTTAAGTTTCTGAGTGACAGAGTGGGGGCTTTGCATAGGCACTTTGTTGCGTTTTTGGTGGGACTGGAAAAAAATGCCCAGAAAGAAAATAACATTATTAACCGGTTCCCATGCTTTTAAAATAACAGTTCTGTTCCGGTACAGTATAGATCACTTTCGTTCTTAGTTCTGGTTCTGTTCTTCATTTTCGGGGTCTGTTCCCCAAACCGGTTCCAACCCATGGTTTTACTACACATTATTAGGCATGTCTTACTTTGCGTTAAAGTAGCCTAGCCAAAATCAGACTGTGGAGGCAATTATTTTATATCAACTTTCTTTCTCGTCCAGTAGACAAAGGCACAATCCTAGTCATACCAGCAACCCATGCTAGTTGTTGCATATCAGATGCCCCCTCTTTCAAAATTTCTAACAAATATTTTCATCTCTGTCACATGAAACCGCTCGCATGTGCAGTGCCCTTTTGACAATGGTGTTCTCCCGCTAATGTCATTATGGAACAAACATTCACGCATGGCCTACTGCCTTGTGCACATTGTTGCATTTATAATGTGAGGAAAAAATTGTTCACCAGCGGTCAACAACCTTTTCTGAGTCAAGATCATGGAGTCAAAATGCAAGCAGAGATCTACGGCTCAGATTTAAAAAAACATGACATAAACATAAGCCTTTGCAACATTAACTAATTAAACACAGTTCTGTAGCAATGAGGTTTGTACAGTAGGCTATAGGGCCTATATATCATCACTGAATATTGGCTGCACTTGAATTGGCCTGCCAATGTTGTTCTTCTCAGACCATTTCAAAAATTGTAGGTATATGGTCACACTGGTAATAGATAATTTGTTCTATTGCTTGTGAGGCACAGCTGAGTGAGCATAATAATTTGCTTATTTTTTGTACTGTACTGATGGCCTGCATCTGATGGTCAGTCTGAGGGGAGGGAACATCTGATGGTCAGTCTGAGGGGAGGGAACATCTGATGGTCAGTCTGAGGGGAGGGAACATCTGATGGTCAGTCTGAGGGGAGGGAACATCTGATGGTCAGTCTGAGGGGAGGGAACATCTGATGGTCAGTCTGAGGGGAGGGAGCATCTGATGGTCAGTCTGAGGGGAGGGAACATCTGATGGTCAGTCTGAGGGGAGGGAGCATCTGATGGTCAGTCTGAGGGGAGGGAACATCTGATGGTCAGTCTGAGGGGAGGGAACATCTGATGGTCAGTCTGAGGGGAGGAGCATCTGATGGTCAGTCTGAGGGGAGGGAGCATCTGATGGTCAATCTGAGGGAAGGGAAGGAGCAGCGGAGGCTGCCTCTCTCCCTCGTCACCGTCCCTCCTCTCTCCCTCCTCACCATCTCTCCTCTGTCCCTCCTTCAGCTGAGAAAAGGGGACACAGTCTTCCAGCTGATGGTGAGGCTTAAGTCGCACTGCATTACTTCTGCCTCATGAACCAATTAAATGTTGTTACTCCTATGTTGTTACTCCTATGTTGTTACTCCTATGACCAGAGAAATAACAACGACGCAAGCTTATTGAAACACTCACATTTTATGGCTTATAAAACGGATGAACTAAGTGTTGACAGTGCTGAATAACAACTTAAACATGAACTCAGTCAAGAAAAAAGCAGCTCTCTGCTGTATTCGTTGTCTCTCTACTCGTGGTTTTAAACGTTTTGAAATCTCACAGGATCAACTTTGCTGTGAGTTCAAGGCTTCTTTTTACAGTCTATGGAGCGAGGAAACTGTGCAGACTCTGTGATCTGAGCTATCTGATTGGGCAGCGGTAGGCCTATAGGTGCACTTGATTTGCTCTCTGGGCCTGCCGAGTAGGCGGAGTTCTACCTTTAGACACATGAAATGGTTTAAAATGGAAACACTTTGCCTTCCCGGCACTAGGGCTGCTGAATCAAGTGCACCTACCATCAACAGCGCGAAACCCAAAAATTTTTATAGGAACACAAGGCTTTATCGTTGGGTTTTTCACAGAAATGCTTGGTGATCGACTATGAATTTGGAATCTATCTTCCCACAACTGTCCCAGAGTGTTTGGTATAGGCTATTTCTTTCTCCACAAGTTGACCAATAGAATAGGTGAACGTTTCTACTACTAGTTATTTTGCCGTTTGTTACTCATCTTGTTGGTTGAGGAAAAATACATTTGGACAGTTATTCTAACATCTTCAAAGTGCTCATCAGAATTTGGTAATAAGTACCACACATTGTTGCATCTTCGACTTGCATGTTCTGTTAATATGAATTACCATAATTTAAATGTGATTTCTGTCATTCTGACAGATGGTGGACGCCCTAATCAGCTTAAGCACCCAATGCATATGAGGTCCGTTAAATTTCTCAAATGTCCGGTAAATTCAAATGCTTCTTGACAAATGTCCAGCGCAACATTTTCCTAACGGAAACCCTGGAATAGGGGGCCATTTGGGACCGTCTATAGCTTCTAGAACTGTAGGGATGTAAATGAAATGATGTATTATAGGACCATTTAGATGACGAATAACAAACAGAGTGGCGGTGGCCTCAACAAAGCTGGTCTCAAATGACGAGATAACCTTGTCTGAGACATGAAGATACATGTTAGCTCCCGAAGCTAATGCCTAGACTTTAGCTCAGTGGGATAACATGGTAGAGAGCCACACTAACAACCCAGGTATGATACCCAGTTCAACATACTCACCCAGTAGAGTCCTCAGGGGAGGAGAGGTCCACCACTGCAGCAAGAATAGGAAAAGGTTCACTTTACTATGAAATATTGTAGCGAAACCTCACAACAAATCAATGTTAGATGTACAGTAAGTATTTCTATATTGTTGTAGTATATTTGGTAAATCAAACTCTTTAAATGCAATGGCTACGCCCCCTGTGGTGGGGTCTGGTAGAGTAGCCTGTCTATACTATGCCCCCTGTGGTGGGGTCTGGTAGTGCAGCATGTCTATACTACACCCCCTGTGGTGGGGTCTGGTAGTACAGCCTGTCTATACTATGTCCCCTGTGGTGGGGTCTGGTAGTGCAGCATGTCTATACTACACCCCCTGTGGTGGGGTCTGGTAGTACAGCCTGTCTATACTACGTCCCCTGTGGTGGGTCTGGTAGTGCAGCATGTCTATACTACGCCCCCTGTGGTGGGGTCTGGTAGTGCAGCATGTCTATAGTACGCCCCCTGTGGTGGGGTCTGGTAGATCAGCCTGTCCCAATACCTCTATCAGCCTCAGGGGAGCCGAGAGCAGCCTGAACCGTGGTAAACTTCTCCAACAGCAACACACTCTGCCCCTCTTCAAAACCCAGATCCTACAGGAGAGAGAAGGGGTGAATTGATAAACTGATATCAGATCATATCTCAGAAACAAAACAGAAAAGACAAAAAAATCTCATCACAAGTTCACCAATCAACACCAAAGTTATCCTATAACAAAAGACTAGAGCCTGACCCGATTGTAGGCGATCGAATAAACCTCCAATTCCTTTCATTCTGTTAGCAAACATGCAAACTCTTGAAAATAAAATCGATGACCTACGCGGAAGATTAAACTACCAATGGGACATACAGGACTGTAATATTTTATGCTTCACAGAGCCGTGGCTGAACGACGACATTATCAACAGGTGACTGGTTATACGCTGTATCGGCAGGAAAGAACAGCGTTGTCGTTCAGACCTGGAGCGGCAGGTAGCCTAGTGGTTAGAGGCAGGTAGCCTAGTGGGTAGAGGCAGGTAGCCTAGTGGTTAGAGCGTTGGACTAGTAACCGAAAGGTTGTAAGATCGAATCCACGAGCTGACACGGTAAAATAAATCTGTGGTTCTGGCAGTTCAGTACAGTCCTAGGCCGTCATTGAAAATAAGGATTTGTTCTTAACTGACTTGCCTAGTTAATAAAAATAAAAAAAAGACAAGGGGCGGTGGACTATGTATTTTTGTAAATAACTCCTGGTGCACCATATCTAAGGAAGTCTCAAGGTTTTGCTCACCTGAAGTAGAGGATCTCATGATAAGCTGTAGACCACACTGTCTACCAAGAGAGTTATCATCTGTATTTTTCATAGCTGTCTACATACCACCACCGCTGGCACTAAGACCACACTGAATGAGCTGTATTCCGCCATAAACAGGAAAATGCTCACCCAGAGAGGAAAAAAACTGGACCAACTTTACTCCACACACAAAGACGCATACAAAGCTCTCCCTCACCCTCCATTTGGCAAATCTGACCATAATTCTATCCTAACGGCCTATTTTTCAGGACCAGATGCTAGAATATGCATATAATTGACAGCTTAGGATAGAAAACACTAAAGTTTCCAAAACTGTAAAAAGATTGTCTGTGAGTATAACAGAACTGATAATGCAGGCGAAAGCCTGAGGAAAATCCAATCAGGAAGTGACTCTTATTTTGAACGATCTGTTTTCCTATGCATCCCTATTGACCATTGAAAGGGATATCAACCAGATTCCTTTTTCTACGTATTCCCTAAGGTGTCTACAGCCTTTAGACGTAGTTTCACGCCTTTATGTTGAAGAATGAGCGTAAAGGACCACATTGCGTAAGTGGCCAGCTGAGGGCTCTCAGAGTGATTCTTGCGTAAAAGACAGAGGTAGCCATTTTTACTCTCGGTCCTACTCAAAAGCCAATTGTCCCAGTTGATATATTATCAAATAGATATTTGAAAAACACCTTGAGGATTGATTATAAAAAACGCTTGCCATGTTTCTGTCGATATTATGAATATAATTTGGATTCGGCGTTGTCGTGATTGCTTTTCTGATTTGTGACCAAGCTTCCTGCTGCTAGCTGGACATGATGCTATGCTAGGCTATCGATAAACTTACAGAAACGCTTGTCTTGCTTTGGCTGTAAAGCATAATTTCCAAATCTGAGACGACAGAGTGATTAACAAAAGGCTAAGCTGTGTTTCACTATATTTCATGAATATGAATATTTTCTAGTAAGATTATTTCGCTATGCTAATTAGTGTAGTTGATGACAATTATACCGGATCCGGGATGGGTAGTTCCAAGAGGTTTTAAACAGGTCAACATTCACAAGGCCGCAGGGCCAGACGGATTACCAGGACGTGCGCTGACCAACTGGCAAGTGTCTTCACTGACATTTTCAACCTCTCCCTGTCCAAGTCTGTAATACCAACATGTTTTAAGCAGACCAACATCGTGTCTGTGCCCAAGAACACTAAGATAACCTGCCTAAATGACTTCCTACCTGTAGCACTCACGTCTGTAGGCATAAAGTGCTTTGAAAGGCTGGTCATGACTCACATCAACACCATTATTCTAGAAACCCTAGACCCACTCCAATTTGCATATCACACCAACAGATCCACAGATGATGCAATCTCTATTGCACTCCACACTGCCCTCTCCGACCTCGACAAAAGGAACACCTATGTGAGAATTCTATTCTCATTGACTACAGCTCACAGTTCAACATCATAGTTCCCTCAAAGCTCATCAATAAGCTAAGGACCCTGGGACTAAACACCTCCTCTGCAACTGGATCCTGGACTTCCTGACGGGCCGCCCCCAGGTGGTAAGGGTAGGTAACAACACATCCGCCACACTGATCCTCAACACGGGGGCCCCTCAGGGGTGCGTGCTCAGTCCCCACCTGTATTCCCTGTTCACTCATGACTGCATGGCCAGGCACGACTCCAACACCATCATTACGTTTGCCAATGACACAACAGTGGTAGCACTGATCACCGACAACGACGTAGAGACCTGGCAGTGTGGTGCCAGGACAACAACCTCTCCCTCAACGTGATCAAGACAAAGGAGATGATTGAGGACTACAGGAAAAAGAGGACCGAGCACACCCCCATTATAAGACTGAAAAGATTTGACATGGGTCCTCAGATCCTCAAAAGGTTCTACAGCTGCACCATCGAGAACTGGTTGCATCACTGCCTGGTATGGCAACTTTTCGGCCTCCGACCGCAAAGCATTATAGAGGGTAGTGCGAAAGGCCAAGTACATCACTGGGGCCAAGCTTCCTGCCATCCAGGACCTCTATACCAGGCGGTGTCAGAGGAAGGCCCTAAAATGGTCAGATTCCAGCCACCTTAGTCAGACTTTTCTCTGCTACCACAGGGCAAGCGGTACCGGAGCGCCAAGTGTAGGTCCAAGAGGCTTCTAAACAACTTCTACCCCCAAGCCATAAGACTCCTGAACATCTAATCAAATGGCTACCCAGACTATTTGCATTGCCCCCCCTCTCTCTCTTTTACACTGCTGCTACTCTCTGTTGTTATCATCTATGCATAGTCACTTAAATAACTCTACCTACATTTACATATTACCTCAACTAACTGGTGCCCCGACACATTGACTCTGTACCGGTACCCCGTCTGTATATAGTCTCGCCATTGTTATTTTACTGCTGCTCTTTAATTACTTGTTATTTTTATTTCTTCATATTAATTTCTTTTTAACTACATTGTTGGTTAGGGGTTCGTAAGTAAGCATTTCACTGTAAGGTCTACTACACCTGTTGTATTCGGCGCAAGTGACTAATATGATTTGATTTGACCCCTGACCCCAGTCTCCCCTCACCATGAGCTGCAGGACCTTGCAGTTGAAGAGCTCAATGGAGGCCTCCTCACAGTCCTGATCCAGCTTCAACACCTGCTGCATGGCCCCCTCTGCCTCACCATACCGCTGGAGAGAGAAGAGGGGAGGAAGATGGAGTCAGATTTCACAGACAGACCGACAGACACACACCTACAGGAATGTTCACGTTCACAGTAGAGAGCTCAGACACTGACCTTCAACCCCATCAGTGCACTCCCCTTGCGGAAGTATCCCTTTGGCCAATCAGGGGCGAGCTGGATGGACCTCTGAGCGTCTGATAGGGCAGAGGGGTAGAGCTCCAGACACCAGTAGCAGTATGAACGATTCCCAAAGAACCTAAAAGAGAAAGAGAAACAGATAGCGAGAGGGAAGGAAGAAAGAGAGAGAGAGAGAGGACACATTAAAACACAAGTTGACAGAAATCTAATTTCAGGTCAGAGAGCATAGTTGGTGCGATACGTTGTATTTAGGGTCAGAGGTCAAGCTTTAAGGTGTACCTGTGGTCTTTGGGGTCACAGTGGATAGCCTCAGAGAACATGTCCACAGCCTGAGAGTACTGGCCCTGCTTAAACAACTGAATACCCTTCTCTGGAGGAGAACATACACATACAGTGTTAAACTGGGGTCATTTCAGTGAATAGAAATAATCATTCTGAGACAATTGTGTTCATGTCACCTGTTAGTGAAGCTCCCTTCTTCACAGGGTCTGAACTCTCCACCTGAAATGAGACAACTCAGTTAACACTGCCTCTGTGTGTGCGTGTGTGTGTGTGTGTGTGTGTGTGTATCCAGCCCTCCGCACCTCGCTGGTCCTAGACTCGTTCTCCTTGTTCTCTCTAGAGGCGTGGCCTGCACTGGTCCTGGCTTTGGGTCTGATGTGACTGGCAGCGTTGGCCACAAACGCACTGCGGACGTCCCACTCTGGCTCCTAGAGGAGGAGATGTAAACCACAACGGCACCCTTATAATGCACTGCTTATGACCAGGGCCCATAGAATCATATAGCTCTGGTCAGAAGTAGGGCATTATATAGGGAATGGGGTGTCATTTGGGCCGCAGATATAATAGACAGAAAGAGACAAATAAATACTTTCTATCATCCTATATCTATTTGTTTCTCTGGTGTATCCTCCCCTCCATACCTCCCTGCCTTCCATGTCCTTCCCTCCCTCCCCTACCTCCTCTGGGGTCCTGACAGGGGGCTGGCGGTTGCTCTTGTTCCCAGACACAGTGAGAGGAGGCGTGGGCTTGTTCTTGGCAGGAGGTACTACCCTCTCTACCTCCTCCTCCTCCTCACTTTCACTCTCAGACTCTGACGCTTCTCCCTCCTGCTCAGCATCCGCGCTCTTCTCCTTCTCCAGTTTCTTTCGTTCTTTCTGTCTCTGTAAAGAGAGAATGGTAAAAGGTGTGTTGAGGGAGGGTAAGGAGGACAGAGATGATGATGACAGGTGGACCAGGTACGACAGAGATGATGATGGCAGGTGGACCAGGTACGACAGAGATGATGATGGCAGGTGGACCAGGTACGACAGAGATGATGATGGCAGGTGGACCAGGTACGACAGAGATGATGATGGCAGGTGGACCAGGTACGACAGAGATGATGATGGCAGGTGGACCAGGTACGACAGAGATGATGATGGCAGGTGGACCAGGTACGACAGAGATGATGATGGCAGGTGGACCAGGTACGACAGAGATGATGATGGCAGGTGGACCAGGTACGACAGAGATGATGATGGCAGGTGGACCAGGTACGACAGAGATGATGATGGCAGGTGGACCAGGTACGACAGAGATGATGATGGCAGGTGGACCAGGTACGACAGAGATGATGATGGCAGGTGGACCAGGTATGACAGAGATGATGATGGCAGGTGGACCACAAGATGATGGCAGGTGGACCAGGTACGACAGAGATGATGATGGCAGGTGGACCAGGTACGACAGAGATGATGACAGGTGGACCAGGTACGACAGAGATGATGGCAGGTGGACCAGGTACGACAGAGATAATGACAGGTGGACCAGGTACGACAGAGATGATGGCAGGTGGACCAGGTACGACAGAGATGATGATGGACCAGGTACGACAGAGATGATGATGGCAGGTGGATCAGGTATGACAGAGATAATGACAGGTGGACCAGGTACGACAGAGATGATGATGGCAGGTGGACCAGGTACAACAGAGATGATGATGGCAGATGGACCAGGTACGACAGAGATGATGATGGCAGATTGACCAGGTACGACAGAGATGATGATGGCAGGTGGACCAGGTACGACAGAGATGATGATGGCAGGTGGATCAGGTATGACAGAGATAATGACAGGTGGACCAGGTACGACAGAGATAATGACAGGTGGACCAGGTACGACAGAGATAATGACAGGTGGACCAGGTACGACAGAGATAATGACAGGTGGACCAGGTACGACAGAGATGATGACAGGTGGACCAGGTACGACAGAGATGATGACAGGTGGACCAGGTACGACAGAGATAATGACAGGTGGACCAGGTACGACAGAGATAATGACAGGTGGACCAGGTACGACAGAGATAATGACAGGTGGACCAGGTATGACAGAGATAATGACAGGTGGACCAGGTATGACAGAGATAATGACAGGTGGACCAGGTATGACAGAGATAATGACAGGTGGACCAGACCAGGTATAATGACAGGTGGACCAGGTATGGCAGAGATAATGACAGGTGGACCAGGTATGACAGAGATAATGACAGGTGGACCAGACCAGGTATGACAGAGATAAACAAATAGTCACTGGTTCCTTATTTCTCTGGTGCAATATCAAAAACCAACTCCATTATTCAACTCTATTACGTCATTAATTATTCATTAACATTAATTACACAGACATTTCTTAATGACTATGTAGCAACAATGTTACTGTAGTAATGACAGTGTTATTACAGGTTCCACAGGTAGAAGAGAAACTTCATTTGAAGTGTTACCAGGTTGATTATGATGTGGTATAGGTGTGACGTAGTACAAGTGTGTGTGTGTTCCACTCACCTTTCTCTTAGCCCTGCGTCTCTCTGCTCTCCTTCTGGTCTTCTCCTCCTCACTGAACTCCTCCTCCCCACTCAGGACCTCTCCACCCGCGGCTGGACCTGGACCCCCTCTTCCTCCTCTTCCTCCTCCCCGCTCCATCTCCTCCTCCCCACTCAGGACCTCTCCACCCGCGGCTGGACCTGGACCCCCTCTTCCTCCTCTTCCTCCTCCCCGCTCCATCTCCTCCTGCTCACCTGGCCCATCTAGAAACACACAGAACCAGAGATCGAACACAAATTAACCAAACAAAACACGTTGGTGTTTGTTTAGTGTTACTTTTGTAACATGATCTTTACAGGTTGGTCTCACTGAGAAAGTTAGAGGCTTTGGAGGAGGAGAACAAAGAGAACAGGGAGGAGAAAGAGACAGAGGAAGAGGAGGAGAAAGATGAGGAGGAGGAGAAGGAGGCAGCAGCCCAGATATATCCATGTTTGAATGGATTCTGATTCTTTCCAGGGATACACAACATCCTGAAATATATATAGATGTTGTTGTTAGAAAGAATACTATATTTCCCTTGACGTAGTGATGCTGAATGTAAGAAATGTCTCAACATACCCCACTCTCCCCTACAGGTTAGTCTCATTGAGATGGAGACTGGAGGGAAAAGAGAAGGAATAAAGAGGACAGGGAGGAGAAGAGAGAACACAGTACAGTGCACATGCTGCTAGAGACTCTCCTTTGTTCTTTGGGTGGAAACATATTGGACCAGTGGATCCGTACAGGAAGTGTATCGTTACCTTACCAACAAGAAATTAGACACTTCCCCCTCCCCCCAACACACTCATATAGTGCATCCCAAATGGCACCCTATATTATATATTTCACTATTTTGGGTCATAGTCAGAATTAGAGCACTATACAGGGAATAGGGTGACATTTGGAACACACTTTAACAAAAAGGTTCAATCCAGACCAACTGTAGCTTGTTGAGGGCAGCACAGACAGATCAGAACCTCGCCCTTAAACACCCCCCTGTCTGCCACCTGGGTGGTTCCCTTACCGGACCCTGATAACCTCCTGTACCTTGTACTCCGGATCTGTGTCCCAAATGGAGCCCTATTCCCTATCGCTAGTGTCAATAGTAGTGCACTACATAGGGAAAAGGGTGCCATTTAAGAAGCAGCCTAGACCTATTGGTGCTGGGCCTGGCAGGGTCCATAGTATTCCTGCACACAGGGAAGCTGCCTACAATGGTTTCATTCTTTATTTCCATCAGCGTCCTTGTTTCTGGCTTATTCACTCAAGCCTCACAATCAGGAAAACGCTCGCCTGGTGGATCCAGCCTGATCGCTCATTCATTCAGTTTCATTTCAAGTGAAACCCATTTGAGTTCTGGGGAAACTTTGAGAAACTGATTGAAGCTAGAAGGTACTTCCTGATCTCTTCAAATAAGAAACTCATTTCCGTGTCAAAACTTGTCAGTGCCCTACTTAACAACCCTCGTCTAAACGTCTCATATTAGTTTTGTGTCTTTTTTTCCATACATTTTTACTGAGCCTATGTTAGAATGAAACAATGACTGAAACACGACTTACTAAGAAACAAGCCGTACCGTCTACGCTGGGAGTCAGGAAGCACGTACAGGGAGTGGATCTTTAATAACTAAACAAGGAGTACCATCTACGCTGGGAGTCAGGAAGCACGTACAGGGAGTGGATCTTTAATAACTAAACAAGGAGTACCATCTACGCTGGGAGTCAGGAAGCACGTACAGGGAGTGGATCTTTAATAACTAAACAAGGAGTACCATCTACACTGGGAGTCAGGAAGCACGTACAGGGAGTGGATCTTTAATAACTAAACAAGGAGTACCATCTACACTGGGAGTCAGGAAGCACGTACAGGGAGTGGATCTTTAATAACTAAACAAGGAGTACCATCTACACTGGGAGTCAGGAAGCACGTACAGGGAGTGGATCTTTAATAACTAAACAAGGAGTACCATCTACACTGGGAGTCAGGAAGCACGTACAGGGAGTGGATCTTTAATAACTAAACAAGGAGTACCATCTACACTGGGAGTCAGGAAGCACGTACAGGGAGTGGATCTTTAATAACTAAACAAGGAGTACCATCTACGCTGGGAGTCAGGAAGCACGTACAGGGAGTGGATCTTTAATAACTAAACAAGGAGTACCATCTACACTGGGAGTCAGGAAGCACGTACAGGGAGTGGATCTTTAATAACTAAACAAGGAGTACCATCTACACTGGGAGTCAGGAAGCACGTACAGGGAGTGGATCTTTAATAACTAAACAAGGAGTACCATCTACACTGGGAGTCAGGAAGCACGTACAGGGAGTGGATCTTTAATAACTAAACAAGGAGTACCATCTACACTGGGAGTCAGGAAGCACGTACAGGGAGTGGATCTTTAATAACTAAACAAGGAGTACCATCTACACTGGGAGTCACGAAGCACGTACAGGGAGTGGATCTTTAATAACTAAACAAGCATAGACCAGAACGAGACACACACGTTGTGTACAGCCATGGAACACAAACAGAGTCAATAACGCCTGGGGAAGGAACCAAAAGGGATGACTGATATAGGGAAGGTAATCAGGGAGATGATGGAGTCCAGGTGAGTCTGATGAGGCGCTGATGTGCATAACAATGGTGACAGGTGTGCGTAATAATGAGCCTGACGACCTCGAGCCCGGGGAGGGAGTATACGTGACACAAGCAGCAACGGTGTTGGACAAAAAAAAAATCTGGTGCCGAAATGAAAACCATGTTGTGTATCTGGTTCCCAAGGCCATCAGAGAAGCTGTTTGTGTTACACTACTTTGATAGGGAAGGACTTTACCTCCCCCTCTCTCTCTCTGCCATGATCTCAGTCTCTCTCTCTGCCATGATCTCAGTCTCTCTCTCTGCCATGATCTCAGTCTCTCTCTCTGCCATGATCTCAGTCTCTCTCTCTGCCATGCTCTCAGTCTCACTCCCTCTGCCAATCCTTCTCTCTCTGCCATGCTCTCAGACTCTCTCTCTCAATTCAATGGGTTTTATTGGCATGGGGAACATACTGTATGTTTACATTGGGTTTTATTGGCATGGGGACATACTGTATGTTTATATTGGGTTTTATTGGCATGGGGAACATACTGTATGTTTACATTGGGTTTTATTGGCATGGGGAACATACTGTATGTTTACATTGGGTTTTATTGGCATGGGAACATACTGTATGTTTACATTGGGTTTTATTGGCATGGGGAACATACTGTATGTTTACATTGAGTTTTATTGGCATGGGGAACATACTGTATGTTTACATTGGGTTTTATTGGCATGGGAACATACTGTATGTTTACATTGGGTTTTATTGGCATGGGGAACATACTGTATGTTTATATTGAGTTTTATTGGCATGGGGAACATACTGTATGTTTACATTGGGTTTTATTGGCATGGGGGACATACTGTATGTTTACATTGGGTTTTATTGGCATGGCGAACATACTGTATGTTTACATTGGGTTTTATTGGCATGGGGAACATACTGTATGTTTACATTGGCATGGGGAACATACTGTATGTTTACATTGGCATGGGGAACATACTGTATGTTTACATTGTGTTTTATTGGCATGGGGAACATACTGTATGTTTACATTGGGTTTTATTGGCATGGGGGACATACTGTATGTTTATATTGGGTTTTATTGGCATGGGGGACATACTGTATGTTTATATTGGGTTGTATTGTCATGGGGGACATACTGTATGTTTATATTGGGTTTTATTGTCATGGGGAACATACTGTATGTTTATATTGGGTTTTATTGGCATGGGGAACATACTGTATGTTTACATTGTGTTTTATTGGCATGGGGAACATACTGTATGTTTATATTGGGTTTTATTGGCATGGGGAACATACTGTATGTTTATATTGAGTTTTATTGGCATGGGGGACATACTGTATGTTTATATTGGGTTTTATTGGCATGGGGGACATACTGTATGTTTACATTGGGTTTTATTGGCATGGGGAACATACTGTATGTTTACATTGGGTTTTATTGGCATGGGAACATACTGTATGTTTACATTGGGTTTTATTGGCATGGGGAACATACTGTATGTTTACATTGGCATGGGGAACATACTGTATGTTTACATTGGGTTTTATTGGCATGGGGGACATACTGTATGTTTACATTGGGTTTTATTGGCATGGGGAACATACTGTATGTTTATATTGAGTTTTATTGGCATGGGGAACATACTGTATGTTTACATTGGGTTTTATTGGCATGGGGGACATACTGTATGTTTACATTGGGTTTTATTGGCATGGCGAACATACTGTATGTTTACATTGGGTTTTATTGGCATGGGGAACATACTGTATGTTTACATTGGGTTTTATTGGCATGGGGGACATACTGTATGTTTATATTGGGTTGTATTGTCATGGGGGACATACTGTATGTTTATATTGGGTTTTATTGTCATGGGGAACATACTGTATGTTTATATTGGGTTTTATTGGCATGGGGAACATACTGTATGTTTACATTGTGTTTTATTGGCATGGGGAACATACTGTATGTTTATATTGGGTTTTATTGGCATGGGGAACATACTGTATGTTTATATTGAGTTTTATTGGCATGGGGGACATACTGTATGTTTATATTGGGTTTTATTGGCATGGGGGACATACTGTATGTTTACATTGGGTTTTATTGGCATGGGGAACATACTGTATGTTTACATTGGGTTTTATTGGCATGGGAACATACTGTATGTTTACATTGGGTTTTATTGGCATGGGGAACATACTGTATGTTTACATTGGCATGGGGAACATACTGTATGTTTACATTGGGTTTTATTGGCATGGGGGACATACTGTATGTTTATATTGGGTTTTATTGGCATGGGAACATACTGTATGTTTACATTGGCATGGGGAACATACTGTATGTTTACATTGGGTTTTATTGGCATGGGGAACATACTGTATGTTTACATTGGGTTTTATTGGCATGGGGAACATACTGTATGTTTATATTGGGTTTTATTGGCATGGGAACATACTGTATGTTTACATTGGGTTTTATTGGCATGGGGAACATACTGTATGTTTACATTGGCATGGGGAACATACTGTATGTTTACATTGGGTTTTATTGTCATGGGGAACATACTGTATGTTTATATTGGGTTTTATTGGCATGGGGAACATACTGTATGTTTATATTGGGTTTTATTGGCATGGGAATACATACTGTATGTTTACATTGGCATGGGGAACATACTGTATGTTTACATTGGGTTTTATTGGCATGGGGAACATACTGTATGTTTACATTGGGTTTTATTGGTATGGGGAACATACTGTATGTTTACATTGGGTTTTATTGGCATGGGGAACATACTGTATGTTTACATTGGCATGGGGAACATACTGTATGTTTACATTGGGTTTTATTGGCATGGGGAACATACTGTATGTTTACATTGGGTTTTATTGGCATGGGGAACATACTGTATGTTTACATTGGGTTTTATTGGCATGGGGGACATACTGTATGTTTACATTGGGTTTTATTGGCATGGGAACATACTGTATGTTTACATTGGGTTTTATTGGCATGGGGAACATACTGTATGTTTACATTGGGTTTTATTGGCATGGGAACATACTGTATGTTTACATTGGGTTTTATTGGCATGGGGGACATACTGTATGTTTACATTGGGTTTTATTGGCATGGGAACATACTGTGTGTTTACATTGGGTTTTATTGGCATGGGGAACATACTGTATGTTTACATTGGGTTTTATTGGCATGGGGGACATACTGTATGTTTACATTGGCATGGGGAACATACTGTATGTTTACATTGGCATGGGGAACATACTGTATGTTTACATTGGCATGGGGAACATACTGTATGTTTACATTGGCATGGGGAACATACTGTATGTTTACATTGGCATGGGGGACATACTGTATGTTTACATTGGCATGGGGGACATACTGTATGTTTACATTGGCATGGGGAACATACTGTATGTTTACATTGGCATGGGGAACATACTGTATGTTTACATTGGCATGGGGAACATACTGTATGTTTATATTGCCAAAGCAAGTGAAATAAACAAACAAAAGTGAGAAGAAACTAATTGAACAACGTCAACAAAAAATTATTCGAAATTACAACTCAAAAAGGTTAAAAAAATATAGACATTTCAAGTGTTATTATCAGCTATATTTAGCAATGTGCAAATAGGTGTAGTACGAATAGCGGGGGACGATAAACAGATAAATATTTGTGGTATTTATAATATTGTTTGTGCTCCACTGGCTTCCCTTTTCTCATGGTAACGAGCCACAAATCTCACTGCTGTGACTGCACACTGCGGTATTTCACATAGAACATATGGGTGTTATCAATGCTGGATTTGTTTTCAAATATTCTCTCTCTCAACAAAACAATGTCAATAAAAAATAATGCCAGAAGACATGAAACAAAACAGAGGGCTAAAGGAATATGTTTGCCTTGTGATTCCATCCACCTCGGTCAGCCTGTGAGGTGACGGCAGCCAGAACAGATGTTCAGTGACGGAAGAACTGGGTGCGTCCCAAATGAAACCCTATCCTCCACCACTCCCCTATGGCCCCTGGTCGAAGGAAGTGCACTAAATAGGGAAATGGTGCCATTTGGGACTCAGCCTTACAGAAGGATCCCTGTAAGTCCAGAAATAGAACCACCACCGACTAACCAGCAGCAGGCCTGTCGCCTGGGCCTGAGGAAGGAAGAGAAACTCAATCTGTTTGGCATTAGCAGCCAGACTCAAACACACCCAGAGAGGAGCAACTGAAGAGAGGAGGAACGTGTGTGTGTGTGTGTGTGTGTCTGTGTGTGTGCGTCTGTGTGTGTGTGCCTGTGTGTGTGTGTGTGTGCCTGTGTGTGCCTGTGTGTGTGTGTGTGTGTGCCTGTGTGTGTGTGTGTGTGTGTGTGTGTGTGCCTGTGTGTGTGCCTGTGTGTGTATGCGTCCGTGCGTTTGACCTCTGGGACCCAACAGGACTATAAGTAATAGGATGTTATTTTACATTATGTAAAGGCCTCTGCGTTATTCCCAGCAGAAACCGTTTGTGCATGTATTTCTGTGATGTTTTTGTTTGTTTTGGTCTGTTTTGGTCTTCGGCAGGTGTTTATGTGGCTGTACGGGCGCGCAACATTTCACAAGGCAAGCTGAAGTCGACACCCCTTCATCGGTTATTGGTCAACAGTAGGGATTCTTCAATGAAGTGTCTGTTAGAACACTTCATTTATAGAACACTCATTTCCTAGCGGTTTAGGGCATTGAGCCAGTAACCGAAAGGTCGCTGGTTCGAATCCCTAGGCCGGAAAGGTGGAAAAATCTGCCGTTCTGCCCTTGAGCAAGGCAGTTAGCCAACAACTGTTCCCTGGGTGCCGTGGATGTCGATTAAGGCAGCCCCCTGCACCTCTCTGATTAAGAGGGGTTGGGTTAAATGTGGAAGACACATTTCGGTTAAATGCATTCAGATGTACAACTGACTAGGTATCCCCTTTCCCTTGAAAAATACTGCACCAAACATCTTAGTTAAATGGACAATTGTTTGATCTCCTTAGCAAAAAAAAAGTCCAAATGAAAGACAGATTTCATGAGTTCGATGAATTCTAACTATTTTGAGGAAGTGTATACTGGCTACGGCGACTCGAGATGAACAAAACGTACTATTACCGTTTTCTGTTTCTTTTAAGCAAAGGTCTTTTAAGGGAGTACGCGAGCACACTCGTTCGGTTCACCTGGCAGAGTTGGGCTAGGCGCCAGCTGAACCAAAGCATGCCGAAGCCCTATCGACCCTGGGCAAAAGTAGTGCACTATAAAGGGAACAGGGAGCCATTTGAGATGCAGACCAACTCAACTACAACCATGACAAATATACTCAAAACAGCCTCAAACAACCTCATCTTGACGCAAGTGTTAAACCATGTGTGGAATGAGATATTCTCCCTCTTCATAATGGAATGATCAAGCTGCAAAGTTAGCACAGGAAAAGGGCCTGATCCAACCAGTATGTTTGCTTCTCACAAGGACAGAGAGCGTTGTCAGCACTTCTGACTGGCTGGCTGACATCTGGGCTCTTGTTCTGTAAGGTGAAACGTTCAGAACATTGCAGATAGAAATGCAATGAATAATATAGAGCATGCCCTATTCGACATGATAGATAGACAATCCTATCTACACAATGCATTTCTATCGGAACATTCTGGAATGTTGGATTACCTTGGTCAACAAGGCTCACTCCCCTTAAACACACAACGGCTCCTCCCTGGGTCATGTTCAGTAGTCACAAAACTGGGGAAACTTTTAGAAACTGGAAGGTACTTCCTGATCTCTTCAAATAAGAAACTAATTTCTGTGTCAAAACTTTTCAGTGCCCTCCTTAACGACCCTCGTCTAAACATCTCATATTAGTTTATATTAGTTAGTTTTGTGTCTTTGTTTCCATCAATTCTTACTGAGCCTATGTTAGAAATAAACAATGACTGAAACACGACTTACACTGCTAAAAACGAGCAGCAGCATTGTCAGAAAAACCACCCTTCTTTCTGGTGCGATATGAAAACCATGCTGTGTATCTGGTTCCCAAGGCCAGCAGAGAAGCTGTTTGTGTTACACTACTTTGATAGGGAAGGACTTTACCTCCCCCTCTCTCTCTTCTCTCTCTGCCATGCTCTAAGCCTCACTCTCTTCTCTCTCTGCCATGCTCTCAGCCTCACTCTCTTCTCTCTCTGCCATGCTCTCAGCCTCACTCCCTCTGCCACTCCTTCACTCTCTCTGCCATGCTCTCAGCCTCACTCCCTCTGCCACTCCTTCACTCTCTCTGCCATGCTCTCAGCCTCACTCCCTCTGCCACTCCTTCTCTCTCTGCCATGTTCTCAGTCTCTCTCTCTCTCTTCCATGCTCTCAGTCTCTCTCTCTTTGCCATGCTCTCAGTCTCACTCCCTCTGCCACTCCTTCTCTCTCTGAACATCTGTCTTTCTCCCGCTCTCTGCCTCTCGCTCTCTGCCTCAATTTAATTCAAAGGGATTAATTGGCATGGAAACATACTCTGTTTACATTGCCAAAGCAGGTGAAATAAACAAGTGAGAAGAAACTAATTCAACAACATCAAACAAAAAACTATTTAAAATTAACAGTAAACATTGCACTTAAAAAGGTTGAAAAAAATAGACATTTCAAGTGTTATATTATCAGCTGTTTTAACAATGTGTAAATAGTTGTAGTTCGAATAGCGGGGGACGATAAACAGATAAATATTGGTGGTATTTATATGTCTCTCTCTGCATGCCTGTGGTTTCCTGCCACTCAGAGACAAAGTACCCCTCCCCCCCGTCACCCATAATGCCTTAGGCTGACAGACCAGAGAAGAAGACAGAAGGGAGTCAAATCAAAGCAGAACACTTTGTTAGTAGTTAGCCACCACACAGTCACCCACAAAGAATACACACAACACAACCCATCTCCATACCACCCTCATCACCCTCATCGGCCCAATGAAACAGACGGGTGGGTTCTGTCTGTGTCAGCAAAAAAATCCATGTTTCCCCTGTCGTATAATGGATCAGTTCAGCTCTAATCCATTCCCTCTATTCTCTTATGACAAAGACATCCTTCTGGTTTGACCAAACAAGGCCACAGAGGACTGTAGTGTGTGTGTGTGAGTCATCACGGAAGAGGATTTCTCAGGCAGCTAAAAGTCAGAGGACAATCAAACTGAAAGTCAAATATTTCCTCCAGGTGGAACGCCATTTGGAACGCGGACAGCCCCAGATGTTATCGTCAAACCTACACGGCCTCTTCAGTGTGATGACAGCGATCAGGTGCCTCTCATTTGAATACCACAACAACAATGACCAGATTGTCTGCTGACTCTCTGCTCTCTGCTCGGATGCTGTTGCAACACCTTCATCTGACGGAATCAGAGGTGCTGAAAATAGCCTGGGAATGATGTTTAACTAGTTTACTGTGGAAGAGAGGAATGTTATGTATATCCCAAAATCCATGTTCTCTCTCTCTCTCTCTCAACTTGTTGATCGGGGGTATCAATTAGAGTGTGGATTATTACTGTTTAAATACATGCTGTTAGTCTACTGTGGAAGTGTGGAACATTACAGGTATCCACATACAAGGGTTCATTATGTGTTTCACAGAAGTGTGTATTGACATTTTGTTAAAAGCATGGCCCAATTATTGCAGGTTTGATTCCTATATCTTGGTCTAGTAGAGTGCATCTTGGTCAATTGCAGTGCATCTTGGTCATGTAGAGTGCATCTTGGTCATGTAGAGTGCATCTTGGTCATGTAGAGTGCATCTTGGTCATGTAGAGAGTATCTTGAGCAATGTCAGTTAGTGAGTGCAATAGCCCAGGCCTAGCTACACACTACAGTCCTCTGTGGCCTTGGTTTATACAAACTACAGTCCTCTGTGGCCTTGGTTTATACACACACTACAGTCCTCTGTGGCCCTGGCATATACACACTACAGTCCTCTGTGGCCTTGGCTTATACACACACTACAGTCCTCTGTGGCCTTGGCTTATACACACTGCAGTCCTCTGTGGCCTTGGCTTATAGAAGAAGCGTCCTGAATTCACCACCACAACACCAATTTGAGACAAAAGACTAAACCAGGAACTAGGGAATAGAAGGCCTTTAGATTTAAACAAGAGTCTGGGAATTACTGGTAACTGCGTTCTATTGGAATTAGTCATCAATTTGTTCTCTTACATTTAGGGTAGAGATTCATCCAGAGTTAATGTCATAACATATGCCATTTAGCACACTCTTTTATCCAAAGCGACTTTCAGTCATGCGTGCATACAATTTACATATGGGTGGTCCCGGCAATTGAACCCACTACCCTGAAATTACAGGCCCCATGGTCCTACCATCTGAGCAACACAGGACCAGATCTGTTCCACAAAGACACACAACCCTCGAGCCAAGAGGACTGTGTCCCCTTAGCTATGTGCACTGCACCGTGTCTTGTAAGCATAATGGAAACAAAGTCTCAGATTCCGATGTGGCGTGTCGGCACATGCAGATCGAGCAGAGAGACAGAAAAGCCTACACAAAGGACTGAAGAAGAAACATACTGATTCTGTGAGTGAGAGAGCAAAAATAATGGTTTATTTTGATTTATTTAACAAGGCAGGTCAGTTAAGAACAAATTCTTATTTACAAATGACGGCCTACAGCGGCCAAACCCTAACCAGGACGACGCTGGGTCAATTGTGCACCGCCCTATGGATCATCCAATCACAGCCAGTTGTGATACAGCCTGGAATCAAACCAGGGTCTGTAGTGACAACTCTAGCACTGAGATGCAGTGCCTTAGACCGCTGTGCCACTCGGGAACCCAAAAGCAAATATACTTTATTTAAAACAGGACCAATCTGCAGTTCCTACATACATTTTTGGACTAAAATTAATTAAATATATATATATATATCCATTGATCCTCATGAGCTTAGTTCAACTGTTGCACCCCATCAGAACCCAAAATATAAGCTTGTTTTACTCCAATGTTTGTAAACAAAGTATATGTAAACAAACACTATACAGGCTCAAAAAATGAATAAAACTATCATTTTGATATCACGGCTGATCCGTCCTTACATCCGTAACTCGAACTATGAATTTGAGAGAGGTTAAATTTTTCCAAGTTCCTCCCTCAGACTTGTTATGGTTTCAACCGCTTTAAATACAAGGCAACCTTTTATAGGAACATACATGACTAACATAAACAAAATAATATCACTCCTATTTGTGATCACAATAGGCTATCACACAGCATAGGAGCATGTTAACTTGTGTAACTTGTCTTCAGTCGAGTAGACTCGCCAGCGAGAAATCGATAATCGATAAACACTACACACGTAAAATACATAGACATTTATGAGTTCAATAACTTTACAGTGGCCTCGCAGTTACTTTTACTTACCGCCTCCAATACCCAGCAGTCGGCAAA
This sequence comes from Oncorhynchus kisutch, assembly GCF_002021735.2. Lineage (NCBI taxonomy): Eukaryota > Metazoa > Chordata > Actinopteri > Salmoniformes > Salmonidae > Oncorhynchus > Oncorhynchus kisutch. Next base: position 8,118 of record NW_022264216.1, on the reverse strand, counting down.
TGTCTCTTGTGAACTTCATCAGTTCGACCATCCAGCATTATCAACTCGAATACAAAATATACAAAACACTGAAAGTATATCACTTTAAAACTAGATAAAAGTGCCAGTATTGACCGCGGTTACCCCACAGTTTAACCGCCGGGTGAATCGATCTTAGTTGTTCGTTCAACTGCCTTTATCTGCGCCGTTTCCTGAATGCGGACGAGCTACATCTGACACTCGTAAATGATCAAGCTATCCGACAGACAGAATCTATGCGCCTCTACACTAAGCTTTACGAGCGCTCTCTCGTCCAAATCCGAGTTCCACCTGATACCGTGTTCCTAAGTGTGGTTGCGCATGGAAAGCTTGTATAGTTAGGTAGGGCTACACGAGACTAGCTTGACCGCAACGTTTCCTGCATGTGGGCATGTGTCTGCCTGCCACGACCACTCTCTTGGCAAAGCAATAATGAAACTCAGATATCATCTGAAGATGAATAAATGAAAGCTGAAACTTAAAATTAACCGCGGACTGTGATGTGAATTTCATTAAAAATATCAGGGGAGCTTTGAAAGGAAACATGTTTTGATATGCTTGTTTCGGGATATTGAAACTTCAGTTCCTACTTACTTAAAGGACATTTGGTGAAAAAAACTGAACGCTACAATATACTGTAGTGTTATACGAATTTATTCTAGTACATTGACATGATCTGTGTCCGGTAAACAACCCGGGTAAAGTTACAGCCTGGAGTCCATAGTCAGACCAGTAAAGTATCCCTTAAACCACTAGGTGGCGATAGTTCACTGTCATAGAGAAAGAACGAGCGAGGGAAGAAGTAGGTAGACAGAGGGAGTGGGAGAGAGACAGCGAGAGAGAGAGCAATAAAGAGAGATGATGAATGTAAAACCCATAGAAAAAAAGAGTTGATTCTAGAATGAAGGAATGACCATCACCATTCTTGCAGTGACATGATAACCATGAGCTGCTATAGAGCTTTAATATGACTAAACCCTCTACTGTCATTTTCCTATTGCTGCCCTGGTGTGGAGAGGCTTTTCTATGGGGCTAGAGACCCTGGTGTGGAGAGGCTTTTCTATGGGGCTAGAGACCCTGGTGTGGAGAGGCTTTTCTATGGGGCTAGAGACCCTGGTGTGGAGAGGCTTTTCTATGGGGCTAGAGACCCTGGTGTGGAGAGGCTTTTCTATGGGGCTAGAGACCCTGGTGTGGAGAGGCTTTTCTATGGGGCTAGAGACCCTGGTGTGGAGAGGCTTTTCTATGGGGCTAGAGACCCTGGTGTGGAGAGGCTTTTCTATGGGGCTAGAGACCCTGGTGTGGAGAGGCTTTTCTATGGGGCTAGAGACTGGTGTTTTACTGGTGATAATGTGTTTACACAGCTAGAGATGACACAAAGAACTTGGAAGGATGCAGTGACATCTGAATATGTAAAAATTTCTATGGACAAAACAAACAGACTCAAGTGTGTGAATGTGTGCTTGTGTGTGTGTGTGTGTGCTTGTGTGCTTGTGTGTGTGTGTGTGTGTGTGTGCTTGTGTGTGTGTGTGTGTGTGTGTGTGTGTGTGTGTGTGTGTGTGTGTGTGTGTGTGTGTGTGTGTGTGTGTGTGTGTGTGTGTGTGTGTGTGTGTGTTGAATGTCACAGTGTTGAATGTCACAGTGTTGAATGTCACAGTGTACACACAAGTCAAGGTGTCCTTGGTAGTACCTTGCGGCAGGGGGAAAGCAGACAACCAAATGATTATTATGTACCGGACCCCCAACCATCTGCTCCGACACAAATCGTCCCGCCTCTGAATCTCGTTGCCTACCCCTGATCTAAACATTGATTGGTTTGCTTTGTAGGTCAGAGTTCATTCAATCATTTATTTATTTAAATTAGGCCCTGTTTCCCAGACACCAAGTCCAGGACTAAAAAGTTATTTCAATTTAAAATCTGTAAATGAGAATGCTTTTTAGTCCTGGACTAGGCTTAATCCACATCTTCAATGTTGATCTATTAGGTTTCCTCTAGCTGTCAATAGCATTTCTGGAAATGTATGGGGATGATTTATGCCATAAAATGTAAATAAAATCTCTGTTTGTTGCCTACAGGTTTTTTGTGACATTCTTATGACATTGTAGCATGTCTGTTAAGGCATAGGACATGTCATGTTGACATGGTATCATACCAGACAGATGATGAGATAGAGAGAGAGTCTGGCTTGGTTTCAACGGGAGGTGATGTAACACTATGCCCTTTGTCTGAAAAGGAAATGTACAGAATGTAGAAAATAGTACAAATAAAGAAAACTCAGGAATGAGTAGGTGTGTCCAAACCTTTGACTGGTACTGTATATATATATATATAGGAGAGACAGAGAGAAAGAGAGATACAGAGAGAGACAGACAGACAGACAGACATACAGTGGGGCAAAAAAGTACTTAGTCAGCCACCAATTATGCAAGTTCTCCCACTTAAAAAGATGAGTAATTTTCATCATAGTTATACTTCAACTATGACAGACAAAATGAGAAAAAAAATCCTGAAAATCACATTGTAGTGATTTTTTATGAATTTATATGCAAATTATGGTGGAAAATAAGTATTTGGTCAATAACAAAAGTTTCTCAATACTTTGTTATATACCCTTTGTTTGGCAATGACAGAGGTCAAACGTTTTCTGTAAGTCTTCACAAGGTTTTCACACACTGTTGCTGGAATTTTGGCCCATTCCTCCATGCAGATCTCCTCTAGAGCAGTGATGTTTTGGGGCTGTTGCTGGGCAACACGGACTTTCAACTCCCTCCAAAGATTTTCTATGGGGTTGAGATCTGAAGACTGGCTAGGCCACTCTTGAAATGCTTCTTACGAAGCCACTCCTTCATTTCCGGGCGGTGTGTTTGGGATCATTGTCATGCTGAAAGACCCAGCCACGTTTCATCTTCAATGCCCTTGCTGATGGTAGGCTTGTTACTTTGGTCCCAGCTCTCTGGAGGTCATTCACTAGGTCCCCCCGTGTGGTTCTGGGATTTTTGCTCACCGTTCTTGTGATCATTTTGACCCCACGGGGTGATATCTTGCGTGGAGCCCCAGATCGAGGGAGATTATCAGTGGTCTTGTATGTCTTCCATTTCCTAATAATTGCTCCCACAGTTGATTTCTTCAAACCAAGCTGCTTACCTATTGCAGATTCAGTCTTCCCAGCCTGGTGCAGGTCTACAATTTTGTTTCTGGTGTCCTTTGACAGCTCTTTGGTCTTTGCCATAGTGGAGTTTGGAGTATGACTGTTTGAGGTTGTGGACAGGTGTCTTTTATACTGATAACAAGTTCAAACAGGTGCCATTAATACAGGTAATGAGTGGAGGACAGAGGAGCCTCTTAAAGAAGAAGTTACAGGTCTGTGAGAGCCAGAAATCTTGCTTGTTTGTAGGTGACCAAATACTTATTTTCCACCATAATTTGAAACTAAATTCATTAAAAATCCTACAATGTGATTTTCTGGATTTTCTTTCCTCATTTTGTCTGTCATAGTTGAAGTGTACCTATGATGGAAATTACAGGCCTCTCTCATATTTTTAAGTGGGAGAACAATTTGTGGCTGACTAAATACTTTTTTGCCACACTGTAGATAGATACACAGAGAGAGATAGAGAGAGAGAGAAAAGAGAGAGGGAGTCTGGCTAGATTTCAACGGGAGGTGATGTAACACTATGCCCTTTGTCTGAAAAGGAAATGTACAGAATGTAGTTTGGCAGTACAACCCTACAGTTGATACAATGGAGCGCATACAGGTAACTGCCAAAATAAAGGAAACACCAACATAAAGTGTCTTAATACGAGCCAGAACAGCTTCAATGTGCCTTGGCATAGATTCTACAAGTCTCTGGAACTCTATATTGGAGGGATGTGACACCATTCTTTCACAATAAATTCCAGAATTTGGTGTTTTTTTGACGGTGGTGGAAAATGCTGTCTCATGCCCTGCCCAGCATTTTTTATACATGACCCTAAGCATGATGGGATGTTAATTCCTTAATCAACTCAGAAACCACACCTGTGTGGAAGCACCTGCTTTCAACATATACTGAACAAAAATATAAAAGCAACATGCAAACATTTCAATGAGTTTACTGAGTTACAGTTCATATAACTGTATTTCACATGGCTGGGAAGGGGCTCAGCCATGGCTGGGCCTGGGAAGGCATAGCCCCACCCACTGGGGAGCCAGGCCCAGCCAATCAGAATGAGTGTTTCCCCACAAAAGTGCTTTATTACCGACAGACTCCTAAGTTTCATCATCTGTCCGGGTGGCTGGTCTCAGACGATCCCGCTGGTGAAGACGCTGGATGTGTAGGTTAGGCTGGCGTGGACATCCCTGCAGTCAGTATGCAAATTTCACACTCCCTCAAAGCTTGAAACATCTGTGGCATTGTGTTTTGTGCATATTTTAGTGACCTTTTATTATCCCCAGCACAAGGTGCACCTGTGTAATTATAATGCTGTTTAATCAGCTTCTTGATATGCCACACCTGTCAGGTAGATAGATTATCTTGGCAAAGGAGAAACACTCCCTGACACTCCGTGTCTTTTTTGCCAAATGACAGCAGTGACAAGGATGTTACCCCAAAAAGACCGGTACCCAGGCTACCATCTAGGACCACTATGGAAATAAGTGTTTTCATTGGGCCTATATAATGCTTTCACATGTTATCCTTCAGTAAACAAATGCACATCTTGTTGGATGCATTATTTTTTAACCCAAATAAAATTCAATTCAATTCAATTGAAAGTAGTGCTGGAGATCCTGGAGAAAAGGAACTAATCTGGTGTGAAGAGAAATAATGCTGTTATGATTCCATTAGTAACATTGTCCAGCTATATTTATTATATATACACTGAGTATAAAAAACATTAAGAACACCTGCTCTTTCCACGACAGACTGACCAGGTGAATCCAGGTGAAAGCTACGATCCCTTATTGATGTCACTTGTTAAATCCACTTCAACCAGTGTAGATGAAGGGGAGGAGACAGGTTAAATAAGGATTTTTAAGCCTTGAGACAATTGAGACATTAAGTGTGTGTGTGTGTGTGTGTGTGTGCCATTCAGAGGGTGAATGGAAGAAAAGTGCCTTTGAACAGGATATGGTACTAGGTGCCACACACATTGGTTTGTGTCAAGAACTGCAACACTGCTGGGGGTTTTCACACTCAACAGTTCCTGTGTGTATCAGGAATGGTCCACCACCAGAAGGACATCTAGTCAACTTGACACAACTGTGGGAGGCATTTGAAGCATCCCCGTGGAACACTTTTGACACCTTGTGGAGTCAGTCCATGCCCTGACGAACTGAGGCTGTGATGAAGGCCCAACTCAACATTAGGAAGGTGTTCCTATTGTTTGCTATACTCAGTGTATGAGAAAAGATGTAGATCTCCTACAGTACAAAACTAAATCCGTGTCTGTGGTGAAGTCATGCTGTTGACTTGCGCTACAGCATGACAGCAGCTGGGAACATGGCTACTTAGCATTCAGTCACATGTTGTTTGTTACTTGGCATTTATGCTATTAAATGTGGCAACACATTGAAAATAACCGACGGATTACGCATATTATATTTAAGCAATAAGGCCATAAGGGGGTGTGGTATATCGCCAATACCATGGCTGTACCATGGCTGTACCATGGCTGTACCATGGCTGTACCATGGCTTTACCATGGCTGTACCATGGCTTTACCATGGCTGTACCATGGCTTTACCATGGCTGAAGACTGTTCTTAGGTACGACGCATCGCGAAGCGCTAAAACACAGCCCAAAGCTGTGGCATATTGGCCATATATTCTAAAACCCCTGAGGTGCCTTATTGCTATTATAAACTGGTTACCAACTAAATTAGAGCAGTAAAAATGCATGTTTTGTCATACCATGGTATACGGTCTGATAGACCACGGCTTTTCAGCCGATCAGCAATCAGGGCTTGAACCACCCAGTTTATAATTACACAATAAGGCCAGGGGAGGTGTGGTATATGGCCAATATACCACGGCTAATGCCTGTTCTTATGCGCAATGTGGAGTGCCTGGATACAGCCCGTAGCCGTGGTATATTGGCCATATGTCACAAGCCCCCGAGGTGCCTTATTGATATTATAAAGTGGTTACCAATGTAATTAGAGCAGTAAAATTACATACTTTGTCATACCCCTGGTATACAGTCTGATTTACCACAGCCAATTAGCATTCAGGGCTCGAATTACCCAGTTTATAATTAGCTATAAACCAAGGCCATTACAGTGACCAGTGTATTAATTTTAGGGAAAAGTGTGGTCCAAACTATACTTACTTTTAACTCGGCAACATTGTTACATTGTGTCAACAATTTGTTACTGTTACATTTCACTTCCGATCTGCTGTCAGACTAGGCCTATACGCATTCCACTAGCCAGTCGCTCCTTTCTTAATACTGACGCACACACAATCTAAACCAATCAAAGACTGCAATCACAATGCTCCCGGCCAATCAGAGGCGTTTTAATGGGAGAAGGCGGGAGAAAACTGCAAGGGGGTCTTGATTAGGAACGCAGCGGACCCGTTGATGCTGTTGTTCTAGCTAAGGACACAATTTGATATTTATTTATCTTTCAGCCGGTGATCTATTCGGTGTAACGATGGGCTCTTTCGCGCTGCCGATGATCTGTTTCACCACGTTATGGGCGCTCGTTGGTATTGGTAGCACCCTTTTTCGTGCCCAAAGGACCAAACCGAGGGTAGGTGTCCTACCTACCGTTATCCATACAAACGCATAACAGAAGCGAAAAATGGTGTATAATGGTAATCTGATTATGGTATCTGGTAAATATTTATATTCGCTTTTTTAAGGCAAATATTTAGCATTGTAAGGATATGTTCCTATATCTCGGATTGTAATGAATGAACGGGATGGAAACAGTGGGCCCTGGACAGAAGCCTTATACGCATCGATCCTCTCTCTCTCTCATCCCTGCTGTTGGCCCGCTCGCAATGCAGTTGTCACAGTAGTAGCTACTGTATATCAAAGATGTCGTTCATATTAAGCAGGTTATAGTGTGTGTTTGCGATGATAGCTGATATGGTAATGTGTATTAACTCTTTCTGTTCACAGGGTTGTCATCACTAGTTTGATCTTGACAGCTGTTTGTTGTTGGTTATTGTGAGTATGGATGTCCTGTCAGGTTCTCTACTCTGTGTTATCTCTAAGTCTACTTACTGTATAAGTTAATGTCAGGTTCTCTAGTTGCTGTATAAGTTAATGCCAGGTTCTCTACTGTGTGTGTGTGTGTGTGTGTGTGTGTGTGTGTGTGTGTGTGTGTGTGTGTGTGTGTGTGTGTGTGTGTGTGTGTGTGTGTGTGTGTGTGTGCAGCTGGCTGATAGCCATCCTAGCCCAGGCCAACCCTCTGTTTGGACCTCAGCTGAAGAACGAGACTATCTGGTACCTCCGCTACTTCTGGGAGTAACACCAGGTCAGTCGTACTGTCTAATTATAACGCCTGACATAGCACTGTATAATAGCTTTCAATAATAAGCGTTAATGTGTCAGGGCCGCGAACCCTGACCCTCACAGCCTAGGATACCAGAGATGGCATGGGTTGGAATCTGACCTACTGTCATTCAGACTCGCAGTCTCTCCTACCTTTCCTGTCTTCTCTTCACTGGCCTAGCTCAATAAAACACATAAAACCCCACAAAAATTATTGTAAAAAGAATCTCTCTCTTTCTCTCTTCAGGGTTGGGTTCTCTTTGATGCTCCGTTGACACATATCTTCATTTCCTTCATCCATCCTGGACTGGATTCTTTTACAACTTGACTCCTGAAACCCGTCTATACCCTCCTCTTTACATCCCCGGCTACATTCCTCTATCCCTCCATCCCAATGTCTTTCTTACGTCACTGCAACGTTGTCAGAATGTTTTGCATCGCCATCTGAACCTGCAGCAGTCAAGTCAGATAGGAGAGAATCTGCACTGTCCAATTTACAGTAGCTATTACAGTGAAAGAATACCATGCTATTGTTTGAGGAGTTATGAACTTGAAAAGTTATGAAAAAAACAATTAGGCACATTTGGCCAGTCTTGATACAAAATGTTGAACAGAATGCAA
>NW_022264215.1:0-32988 GCF_002021735.2 Oncorhynchus kisutch | reverse complement strand
GGAAAAAGAGAGAGAGTAAGGAGTGGAGAAAGACAGAAAGGGAGAGTAAGGAGAGGAGAAAGAGAGAGTAAGGAGTGGAGAAAGAGAGAGTAAGGAGTGGAGAAAGACAGAAAGGGAGAGTAAGGAGTGGAGAAAGAGAGAGTAAGGAGTGGAGAAAGAGAGAGTAAGGAGTGGAGAAAGACAGAAAGGAGAGTAAGGATGGAGAAAGAGAGAGTAAGGAGTGGAGAAAGACAGAAAGAGAGAGTAAGGAGTGGAGAAAGACAGAAGAGAGAGTAAGGAGTGGAGAAAGACAGAAAAGGGAGTAGTAAGTGGAGAAAGACAGAAAGAGAGAGTAAGGAGTGGAGAAAGACAGAAAGAGAGAGTAAGGAGTGGAGAAAGACAGAAAGAGGGAGTAAGGAGTGGAGAAAGACAGAAAGAGAGAGTAAGGAGTGGAGAAAGACAGAAAGAGAGAGTAAGGAGTGGAGAAAGAGAGAGTAAGGAGTGGAGAAAGACAGAAAGAGAGAGTAGTAAAGTAAAAACAAAATCTCCTGGCCAGTACGGGTATCGAACCGCGACCTTCGCGTTATTAGCACGACGCTCTAACCAACTGAGCTAACCGGCCTTAGATAATGCTCATTCTACGGATAAAGGTGGAAATAACTACACCGTACTAAATAAGAGCGGAGAAAGAGAGAGTAAGGAGTGGAGAAAGAGAGAGTAAGGAGTGGAGAAAGAGAGAGAGTAAGGAGTGTAGAAAGACAGAAAGAGAGAGTAAGGAGTGGAGAAAGAGAGAGTAAGGAGTGGAGAAAGAGAGAGTAAGGAGTGGAGAAAGACAGAAAGGGAGAGTAAGGAGAGGAGAAAGAGGAGAGTAAGGAGTGGAGAAAGAGAGAGTAAGGAGTGGAGAAAGACAGAAAGGGAGAGTAAGGAGTGGAGAAAGAGAGAGTAAGGAGTGGAGAAAGACAGAAAGAGAGAGTAAGGAGTGAGAGAAAGGACAGAAAGAGAGAGTAAGGAGTGGAGAGAAAGACAGAAAGAGGGAGTAAGAGTGGAGGAAAGACAGAAAGAGAGAGTAAGGAGTGGAGAAAAGACAGAAAGAGAGAGTAAGGAGTGGAGAAGACAGAAAGAGGAGTAAGGAGTGAGAAGACAGAAAGAGAGAGTAAGGAGTGGAGAAAGACAGAAGGGAGAGTAAGGAGTGGAGAAAGAGAGAGTAAGGAGTGAGAAAGACAGAAAGAGGGAGTAAGGAGTGGAGAAAGACAGAAAGAGAGAGTAAGGAGTGGAGAAAAAGACAGAAAGAGGGAGTAAGTAGTGGAGAAAGACAGAAAGAGAGAGTAAGGAGTGGAGAAAGACAGAAAGAGAGAGTAAGGAGTGGAGAAAGACAGAAAGAGAGAGTAGTAAAGTAAAAACAAATCTCCTGGCCAGTACGGGTATCGAACACGCGACCTTCGCGTTATTAGCACGACGCTCTAACAAACTGAGCTAACCGCCTTAGATAATGCTCATTCTACGGATAAAGGTGGAAATAAATACACCGTACTAAATAAGAGCGGAGAAAGAGAGAGTAAGGAGTGGAGAAAGACAGAAAGAGAGAGTAAGGAGTGGAGAAAGACAGAAAGAGGGAGTAAGGAGTGGAGAAAGACAGAAAGAGGGAGTAAGGAGTGGAGAAGACAGAAAGAGAGAGTAAGGAGTGGAGAAAGACAGAAAGAGAGAGTAAAGTAAAACACAATCTCCTGGCCAGTACGGGTATCGAACCGGACCTCGGAGTATTAGCACGACGCTCTAACCAACTGAGCACCGGCCTTAGATAATGCTCATTCTACGGATAAAGGTGGAAATAACTACACCGTACTCTAATAAGAGCGGAGAAAAGAGAGAGTAAGGAGTGGAGAAAGGGAGTAAGGAGTGGAGAAAGAGAGGAGAGTAAGGAGTGTAGAAAGACAGAAAGAGAGAGTAAGGAGTGGAGAAAGAGAGAGTAAGGAGTGGAGGAAAGAGAGAGTAAGGAGTGAGAAAGACAGAAAGGGAGAGTAAGGAGAGGAGAAAGAGAGAGTAAGGAGTGGAGAAAGAGAGAGTAAGGAGTGGAGAAAGACAGAAAGGGAGAGTAAGGAGTGGAAGAAAGAGAGAGTAAGGAGTGGAGAAAGAGAGAGTAAGGAGTGGAGAAAGACAGAAAGGGAGAGTAAGGAGAGTGGAGAAAGAGAGAGTAAGGAGTGGAGAAAGACAGAAAGAGAGAGTAAGGAGTGGAGAAAGACAGAAAGAGAGAGTAAGGAGTGGAGAAAGACAGAAAGAGGGAGTAAGTAGTGGAGGAAAGACAGAAAGAGAGAATAAGGAGTGGAGAAAGAACAGAACAGAGAGAGTAAGGAGTGGAGAAAGACAGAAAGAGAGAGTAGTAAAGTAAAAACAAAATCTCCTGGCCAGTACGGGTATCGAACACGCGACCTTCGCGTTATTAGCACGACGCTCTAACCAACTGAGCTAACCGGCCTTAGATAATGCTCATTCTACGGAATAAGGTGGAAATAACTACACCGTACTAAAATAAGAGCGGAGAAAGAGAGAGTAAAGGAGTGGAGAAAGACAGGAAAGAGAGAGTAAGGAGTGAGAAAGACAGAAAGAGGGAGTAAGGAGTGGAGAAAGACAGAAAGAGGGAGTAAGGAGTGAAGAAAGACAGAAGCGAGAGTAAGGATGGGAGAAAGACAGAAAGAGAGAGTAAGGAGTGGAGAAAGAGAGAGATAAGAGTGGAGAAAGACAGAAGAGAGGAAGTAAGGAGTGGGAGAAAGAGAGAGTAAGGAGTGGAGAAAGACAGAAAGAGAGAGTAAGGAGTGGAGAAAGACAGAAAGAGAGAGTAAGGAGTGGAGAAGACAGAAAGAGAGAGTAAGGAGTGGAGAAAGACAGAAAGAGAGAGTAAGGAGTGGAGAAGAGAGAGTAAGGAGTGGAGAAAGACAGAAAAGAGAGAGTAGTAAAGTAAAAACAAAATCTCCTGGCCAGTACGGGTATCGAACCCGCGACCTTCGCGTTATTAGCACGACGCTCTAACCAACTGAGCTAACCGGCCTTAGATAATGCTCATTCTACGGATAAAGGTGGAAATAACTACACCGTACTAAATAAGAGCGGAGAAAGAGAGAGTAAGGAGTGGAGAAAGACAGAGTAAGGAGTGGAGAAAGAGAGAGAGTAAGGAGTGTAAGAAAGACAGAAAGAGAGAGTAAGGAGTGGAGAAAGAGAGAGTAAGGAGTGGAGAAAGAGAGAGTAAGGAGTGGAGAAAGACAGAAAGAGAGAGTAGTAAAGTAAAAACAAAATCTCCTGGCCAGTACGGGTATCGAACCCGCGACCTTCGCGTTATTAGCACGACGCTCTAACCAACTGAGCTAACCGGCCTTAGATAATGCTCATTCTACGGATAAAGGTGGAAATAACTACACCGTACTAAATAAGAGCGGAGAAAGAGAGAGTAAGGAGTGGAGAAAGACAGAGTAAGGAGTGGAGAAAGAGAGAGAGTAAGGAGTGTAGAAGACAGAAAGAGAGAGTAAGGAGTGGAGAAAGAGAGAGTAAGGAGTGGAGAAAGAGAGAGTAAGGAGTGGAGAAAGACAGAAAGGGAGAGTAAGGAGAGGAGAAAGAGAGAGTAAGGAGTGGAGAAAGAGAGAGTAAGGAGTGGAGAAAGACAGAAAGGGAGAGTAAGGAGTGGAGAAAGAGAGAGTAAGGAGTGGAGAAAGAGAGAGTAAGGAGTGGAGAAGACAGAAAGGGAGAGTAGGAGTGGAGAAAGAGAGAGTAAGGAGTGGAGAAAGACAGAAAGAGAGAGTAAGGAGTGGAGAAAGACAGAAAGAGAGAGTAAGGAGTGGAGAAAGACAGAAAGAGGGAGTAAGTAGTGGAGAAAGACAGAAAGAGAGAGTAAGGAGTGGAGAAAGACAGAAAGAGAGAGTAAGGAGTGGAGAAAGACAGAAAGAGGGAGTAAGGAGTGGAGAAAGACAGAAAGAGAGAGTAAGGAGTGGAGAAAGACAGAAAGAGAGAGTAAGGAGTGGAGAAAGAGAGAGTAAGGAGTGGAGAAAGACAGAAAGAGAGAGTAGTAAAGTAAAACAAAATCTCCTGGCCAGTACGGGTATCGAACCCGCGACCTTCGCGTTATTAGCACGACGCTCTAACCAACTGAGCTAACCGGCCTTAGATAATGCTCATTCTACGGATAAAGGTGGAAATAACTACACCGTACTAAATAAGAGCGGAGAAAGAGAGAGTAAGGAGTGGAGAAAGAGAGAGTAAGGAGTGGAGAAAGAGAGAGAGTAAGGAGTGTAGAAAGAAAGAAGAGAGAGTAAGGAGTGGAGAAAGAGAGAGTAAGGAGTGGAGAAAGAGAGAGTAAGGAGTGGAGAAAGACAGAAAGGGAGAGTAAGGAGAGGAGAAAGAGAGAGTAAGGAGTGGAGAAAGAGAGAGTAAGGAGTGGAGAAAGACAGAAAGGGAGAGTAAGGAGTGGAGAAAGAGAGAGTAAGGAGTGGAGAAAGAGAGAGTAAGGAGTGGAGAAAGACAGAAAGGGAGAGTAAGGAGTGGAGAAAGAGAGAGTAAGGAGTGGAGAAATACAGAAAGAGAGGTAGGAGTGGAGAAAGACAGAAAGAGAGAGTAAGGAGTGGAGAAAGACAGAAAGAGGGAGTAAGTAGTGGAGAAAGACAGAAAGAGAGAGAAAGGAGTGGAGAAAGACAGAAAGAGAGAGTAAGGAGTGGAGAAAGACAGAAGAGAGAGTAGTAAAGTAAAAACAAAATCTCCTGGCCAGTACGGGTATCGAACACGCAACCTTCGCGTTATTAGCACGACGCTCTAACCAACTGAGCTAACCGGCCTTAGATAATGCTCATTCTACGGATAGAGGTGGAAATAACTACACCGTACTAAATAAGAGCGGAGAAAGAGAGAGTAAGGAGTGGAGAAAGAGAGAGTAAGGAGTGGAGAAAGAGAGAGATTAAGGAGTGTAGAAAGACAGAAAGAGAGAGTAAGGAATGGAGAAAGAGAGAGTAAGGAGTGGAGAAAGAGAGAGTAAGGAGTGGAGAAAGACAGAAAGGGAGAGTAAGGAGAGGAGAAAGAGAGAGTAAGGAGTGGAGAAAGAGAGAGTAAGGAGTGGAGAAAGACAGAAAGGGAGAGTAAGGAGTGGAGAAAGAGAGAGTAAGGAGTGGAGAAAGAGAGAGTAAGGAGTGGAGAAAGACAGAAAGGGAGAGTAAGGAGTGGAGAAAAGAGAGAGTAAGGAGTGGAGAAATACAGAAAGAGAGGTAGGAGTGGAGAAAGACAGAAAGAGAGAGTAAGGAGTGGAGAAAGACAGAAAGAGGGAGTAAGTAGTGGAGAAAGACAGAAAGAGAGAGTAAGGAGTGGAGAAAGACAGAAAGAGAGAGTAAGGAGTGGAGAAAGACAGAAAGAGAGAGTAGTAAGTAAAAACAAAATCTCCTGGCCAGTACGGGTATCGAACCCGCGACCTTCGCGTTATTAGCACGACGCTCTAACCAACTGAGCTAACCGGCCTTAGATAATGCTCATTCTACGGATAAAGGTGGAAATAACTACACCGTACTAAATAAGAGCGGAGAAAGAGAGAGTAAGGAGTGGAGAAAGACAGAGTAAGGAGTGGAGAAAGAGAGAGAGTAAGGAGTGTAGAAAGACAGAAAGAGAGAGTAAGGAGTGGAGAAAGAGAGAGTAAGGAGTGGAGAAAGAGAGAGTAAGGAGTGGAGAAAGACAGAAAGAGAGAGTAGTAAAGTAAAAACAAAATCTCCTGGCCAGTACGGGTATCGAACCCGCGACCTTCGCGTTATTAGCACGACGCTCTAACCAACTGAGCTAACCGGCCTTAGATAATGCTCATTCTACGGATAAAGGTGGAAATAACTACACCGTACTAAATAAGAGCGGAGAAAGAGAGAGTAAGGAGTGGAGAAAGACAGAGTAAGGAGTGGAGAAAGAGAGAGAGTAAGGAGTGTAGAAAGACAGAAAGAGAGAGTAAGGAGTGGAGAAAGAGAGAGTAAGGAGTGGAGAAAGAGAGAGTAAGGAGTGGAGAAAGACAGAAAGGGAGAGTAAGGAGAGGAGAAAGAGAGAGTAAGGAGTGGAGAAAGAGAGAGTAAGGAGTGGAGAAAGACAGAAAGGGAGAGTAAGGAGTGGAGAAAGAGAGAGTAAGGAGTGGAGAAAGAGAGAGTAAGGAGTGGAGAAAGACAGAAAGGGAGAGTAGGAGTGGAGAAAGAGAGAGTAAGGAGTGGAGAAAGACAGAAAGAGAGAGTAAGGAGTGGAGAAAGACAGAAAGAGAGAGTAAGAGTGGAGAAAGACAGAAAGAGGGAGTAAGTAGTGGAGAAAGACAGAAAGAGAGAGTAAGGAGTGGAGAAAGACAGAAAGAGAGAGTAAGGAGTGGAGAAAGACAGAAAGAGGGAGTAAGGAGTGGAGAAAGAGAGAGTAAGGAGTGGAGAAAGACAGAAAGGGAGAGTAAGGAGAGGAGAAAGAGACAGTAAGGAGTGGAGAAAGAGAGAGTAAGGAGTGGAGAAAGACAGAAATGGAGAGTAAGGAGTGGAGAAAGAGAGAGTAAGGAGTGGAGAAAGAGAGAGTAAGGAGTGGAGAAAGACAGAAAGGGAGAGTAAGGAGTGGAGAAAGAGAGAGTAAGGAGTGGAGAAAGACAGAAAGAGAGAGTAAGGAGTGGAGAAAGACAGAAAGAGAGAGTAAGGAGTGGAGAAAAACAGAAAGAGGGAGTAAGTAGTGGAGAAAGACAGAAAGAGAGAGTAAGGAGTGGAGAAAGACAGAAAGAGAGAGTAAGGAGTGGAGAAAGACAGAAAGAGAGAGTAGTAAAGTAAAAACAAAATCTCCTGGCCAGTACGGGTATCGAACACGCGACCTTCGCGTTATTAGCACGACGCTCTAACCAACTGAGCTAACCGGCCTTAGATAATGCTCATTCTACGGATAAAGGTGGAAATAACTACACCGTACTAAATAAGAGCGGAGAAAGAGAGAGTAAGGAGTGGAGAAAGACAGAAAGAGAGAGTAAGGAGTGGAGAAAGACAGAAAGAGGGAGTAAGGAGTGGAGAAAGACAGAAAGAGGGAGTAAGGAGTGGAGAAAGACAGAAAGCGAGAGTAAGGAGTGGAGAAAGACAGAAAGAGAGAGTAAGGAGTGGAGAAAGAGAGAGAAAAGAGTGGAGAAAGACAGAGAGAGAGAGTAAGGAGTGGAGAAAGAGAGAGTAAGGAGTGGAGAAAGACAGAAAGAGAGAGTAAGGAGTGGAGAAAGACAGAAAGAGAGAGTAAGGAGTGGAGAAAGACAGAAAGAGAGAGTAAGGAGTGGAGAAAGACAGAAAGGGGGAGTAAGGAGTGGAGAAAGACAGAAAGAGAGAGTAAGGAGTGGAGAAAGACAGAAAGAGAGAGTAAGGAGTGGAGAAAGAGAGAGTAAGGAGTGGAGAAAGACAGAAAGAGAGAGTAGTAAAGTAAAACAAAATCTCCTGGCCAGTACGGGTATCGAACCCGCGACCTTCGCGTTATTAGCACGACGCTCTAACCAACTGAGCTAACCGGCCTTAGATAATGCTCATTCTACGGATAAAGGTGGAAATAACTACACCGTACTAAATAAGAGCGGAGAAAGAGAGAGTAAGGAGTGGAGAAAGAGAGAGTAAGGAGTGGAGAAAGAGAGAGAGTAAGGAGTGTAGAAAGACAGAAAGAGAGAGTAAGGAGTGGAGAAAGAGAGAGTAAGGAGTGGAGAAAGAGAGAGTAAGGAGTGGAGAAAGACAGAAAGGGAGAGTAAGGAGAGGAGAAAGAGAGAGTAAGGAGTGGAGAAAGAGAGAGTAAGGAGTGGAGAAAAGACAGAAAGGGAGAGTAAGGAGTGGAGAAAGAGAGAGTAAGGAGTGGAGAAAGAGAGAGTAAGGAGTGGAGAAAGACAGAAAGGGAGAGTAAGGAGTGGAGAAAGAGAGAGTAAGGAGTGGAGAAAGACAGAAAGAGAGAGTAAGGAGTGGAGAAAGACAGAAAGAGAGAGTAAGGAGTGGAGAAAGACAGAAAGAGGGAGTAAGTAGTGGAGAAAGACAGAAAGAGAGAGTAAGGAGTGGAGAAAGACAGAAAGAGAGAGTAAGGAGTGGAGTAAGACAGAAAGAGGGAGTAAGGAGTGGAGAAAGACAGAAAGAGAGAGTAAGGAGTGGAGAAAGACAGAAAGAGAGAGTAAGGAGTGGAGAAAGAGAGAGTAAGGAGTGGAGAAAGACAGAAAGAGAGAGTAGTAAAGTAAAAACAAAATCTCCTGGCCAGTACGGGTATCGAACCCGCGACCTTCGCGTTATTAGCACGACGCTCTAACCAACTGAGCTAACCGGCCTTAGATAATGCTCATTCTACGGATAAAGGTGGAAATAACTACACAATACTAAATAAGAGCGGAGAAAGAGAGAGTAAGGAGTGGAGAAAGAGAGAGTAAGGAGTGGAGAAAGAGAGAGAGTAAGGAGTGTAGAAAGACAGAAAGAGAGAGTAAGGAGTGGAGAAAGAGAGAGTAAGGAGTGGAGAAAGAGAGAGTAAGGAGTGGAGAAAGACAGAAAGGGAGAGTAAGGAGAGGAGAAAGAGAGAGTAAGGAGTGGAGAAAGAGAGAGTAAGGAGTGGAGAAAGACAGAAAGGGAGAGTAAGGAGTGGAGAAAGAGAGAGTAAGGAGTGGAGAAAGAGAGAGTAAGGAGTGGAGAAAGACAGAAAGGGAGAGTAAGGAGTGGAGAAAGACAGAAAGAGAGAGTAAGGAGTGGAGAAAGAGAGAGTAAGGAGTGGAGAAAGACAGAAAGGGAGAGTAAGGAGTGGAGAAAGACAGAAGAGAGAGTAAGGAGTGGAGAAAGACAGAAAGAGAGAGTAAGGAGTGGAGAAAGACAGAAAGAGGGAGTAAGTAGTGGAGAAAGACAGAAAGAGAGAGTAAGGAGTGGAGAAAGACAGAAAGAGAGAGTAAGGAGTGGAGAAAGACAGAAAGAGAGAGTAGTAAAGTAAAAACAAAATCTCCTGGCCAGTACGGGTATCGAACACGCGACCTTCGCGTTATTAGCACGACGCTCTAAACAACTGAGCTAACCGGCCTTAGATAATGCTCATTCTACGGATAAAGGTAGAAATAACTACACCGTACTAAATAAGAGCGGAGAAAGAGAGAGTAAGGAGTGGAGAAGACAGAAAGAGAGAGTAAGGAGTGGAGAAAGACAGAAAGAGGGAGTAAGGAGTGGAGAAAGACAGAAAGAGGGAGTAAGGAGTGGAGAAAGACAGAAAGCGAGAGTAAGGAGTGGAGAAAGACAGAAAGAGAGAGTAAGGAGTGGAGAAAGAGAGAGAAAAGAGTGGAGAAAGACAGAGAGAGAGAGTAAGGAGTGGAGAAAGAGAGAGTAAGGAGTGGAGAAAGACAGAAAGAGAGAGTAAGGAGTGGAGAAAGACAGAAAGAGAGAGTAAGGAGTGGAGAAAGACAGAAAGAGAGAGTAAGGAGTGGAGAAAGACAGAAAGGGGGAGTAAGGAGTGGAGAAAGACAGAAAGAGAGAGTAAGGAGTGGAGAAAGACAGAAAGAGAGAGTAAGGAGTGGAGAAAGACAGAAAGAGGGAGTAAGGAGTGGAGAAAGACAGAAAGAGAGAGTAAGGAGTGGAGAAAGACAGAAAGAGAGAGTAAGGAGTGGAGAAAGAGAGAGTAAGGAGTGGAGAAAGACAGAAAGAGAGAGTAGTAAAGTAAAAACAAAATCTCCTGGCCAGTACGGGTATCGAACCCGCGACCTTCGCGTTATTAGCACGACGCTCTAACCAACTGAGCTAACCGGCCTTAGATAATGCTCATTCTACGGATAAAGGTGGAAATAACTACACCGTACTAAATAAGAGCGGAGAAAGAGAGAGTAAGGAGTGGAGAAAGAGAGAGTAAGGAGTGGAGAAAGAGAGAGAGTAAGGAGCGTAGAAAGACAGAAAGAGAGAGTAAGGAGTGGAGAAAGAGAGAGTAAGGAGTGGAGAAAGAGAGAGTAAGGAGTGGAGAAAGACAGAAAGGGAGAGTAAGGAGAGGAGAAAGAGAGAGTAAGGAGTGGAGAAAGAGAGAGTAAGGAGTGGAGAAAGACAGAAAGGGAGAGTAAGGAGTGGAGAAAGAGAGAGTAAGGAGTGGAGAAAGAGAGAGTAAGGAGTGGAGAAAGACAGAAAGGGAGAGTAAGGAGTGGAGAAAGAGAGAGTAAGGAGTGGAGAAAGAGAGAGTAAGGAGTGGAGAAAGACAGAAAGGGAGAGTAAGGAGTGGAGAAAGAGAGAGTAAGGAGTGGAGAAAGACAGAAAGAGAGAGTAAGGAGTGGAGAAAGACAGAAAGGGGGAGTAAGGAGTGGAGAAAGACAGAAAGAGAGAGTAAGGAGTGGAGAAAGACAGAAAGAGAGAGTAAGGAGTGGAGAAAGAGAGAGTAAGGAGTGGAGAAAGACAGAAAGAGAGAGTAGTAAAGTAAAAACAAAATCTCCTGGCCAGTACGGGTATCGAACACGCGACCTTCGCGTTATTAGCACGACGCTCTAACCAACTGAGCTAACCGGCCTTAGATAATGCTCATTCTACGGATATAGGTGGAAATAACTACACCGTACTAAATAAGAGCGGAGAAAGAGAGAGTAAGGAGTGGAGAAAGAGAGAGTAAGGAGTGGAGAAAGAGAGAGAGTAAGGAGTGTAGAAAGACAGAAAGAGAGAGTAAGGAGTGGAGAAAGAGAGAGTAAGGAGTGGAGAAAGAGAGAGTAAGGAGTGGAGAAAGACAGAAAGGGAGAGTAAGGAGAGGAGAAAGAGAGAGTAAGGAGTGGAGAAAGAGAGAGTAAGGAGTGGAGAAAGACAGAAAGGGAGAGTAAGGAGTGGAGAAAGAGAGAGTAAGGAGTGGAGAAAGAGAGAGTAAGGAGTGGAGAAAGACAGAAAGGGAGAGTAAGGAGTGGAGAAAGAGAGAGTAAGGAGTGGAGAAATACAGAAAGAGAGGTAGGAGTGGAGAAAGACAGAAAGAGAGAGTAAGGAGTGGAGAAAGACAGAAAGAGGGAGTAAGTAGTGGAGAAAGACAGAAAGAGAGAGAAAGGAGTGGAGAAAGACAGAAAGAGAGAGTAAGGAGTGGAGAAAGACAGAAAGAGAGAGTAGTAAAGTAAAAACAAAATCTCCTGGCCAGTACGGGTATCGAACACGGCAACCTTCGCGTTATTAGCACGACGCTCTAACCAACTGAGCTAACCGGCCTTAGATAATGCTCATTCTACGGATAGAGGTGGAAATAACTACACCGTACTAAATAAGAGCGGAGAAAGAGAGAGTAAGGAGTGGAGAAAGAGAGAGTAAGGAGTGGAGAAAGAGAGAGATTAAGGAGTGTAGAAAGACAGAAAGAGAGAGTAAGGAATGGAGAAAGAGAGAGTAAGGAGTGGAGAAAGAGAGAGTAAGGAGTGGAGAAAGACAGAAAGGGAGAGTAAGGAGAGGAGAAAGAGAGAGTAAGGAGTGGAGAAAGAGAGAGTAAGGAGTGGAGAAAGACAGAAAGGGAGAGTAAGGAGTGGAGAAAGAGAGAGTAAGGAGTGGAGAAAGAGAGAGTAAGGAGTGGAGAAAGACAGAAAGGGAGAGTAAGGAGTGGAGAAAGAGAGAGTAAGGAGTGGAGAAATACAGAAAGAGAGGTAGGAGTGGAGAAAGACAGAAAGAGAGAGTAAGGAGTGGAGAAAGACAGAAAGAGGGAGTAAGTAGTGGAGAAAGACAGAAAGAGAGAGTAAGGAGTGGAGAAAGACAGAAAGAGAGAGTAAGGAGTGGAGAAAGACAGAAAGAGAGAGTAGTAAAGTAAAAACAAAATCTCCTGGCCAGTACGGGTATCGAACCCGCGACCTTCGCGTTATTAGCACGACGCTCTAACCAACTGAGCTAACCGGCCTTAGATAATGCTCATTCTACGGATAAAGGTGGAAATAACTACACCGTACTAAATAAGAGCGGAGAAAGAGAGAGTAAGGAGTGGAGAAAGACAGAGTAAGGAGTGGAGAAAGAGAGAGAGTAAGGAGTGTAGAAAGACAGAAAGAGAGAGTAAGGAGTGGAGAAAGAGAGAGTAAGGAGTGGAGAAAGAGAGAGTAAGGAGTGGAGAAAGACAGAAAGAGAGAGTAGTAAAGTAAAAACAAAATCTCCTGGCCAGTACGGGTATCGAACCCGCGACCTTCGCGTTATTAGCACGACGCTCTAACCAACTGAGCTAACCGGCCTTAGATAATGCTCATTCTACGGATAAAGGTGGAAATAACTACACCGTACTAAATAAGAGCGGAGAAAGAGAGAGTAAGGAGTGGAGAAAGACAGAGTAAGGAGTGGAGAAAGAGAGAGAGTAAGGAGTGTAGAAAGACAGAAAGAGAGAGTAAGGAGTGGAGAAAGAGAGAGTAAGGAGTGGAGAAAGAGAGAGTAAGGAGTGGAGAAAGACAGAAAGGGAGAGTAAGGAGAGGAGAAAGAGAGAGTAAGGAGTGGAGAAAGAGAGAGTAAGGAGTGGAGAAAGACAGAAAGGGAGAGTAAGGAGTGGAGAAAGAGAGAGTAAGGAGTGGAGAAAGAGAGAGTAAGGAGTGGAGAAAGACAGAAAGGGAGAGTAGGAGTGGAGAAAGAGAGAGTAAGGAGTGGAGAAAGACAGAAAGAGAGAGTAAGGAGTGGAGAAAGACAGAAAGAGAGAGTAAGGAGTGGAGAAAGACAGAAAGAGGGAGTAAGTAGTGGAGAAAGACAGAAAGAGAGAGTAAGGAGTGGAGAAAGACAGAAAGAGAGAGTAAGGAGTGGAGAAAGACAGAAAGAGGGAGTAAGGAGTGGAGAAAGACAGAAAGAGAGAGTAAGGAGTGGAGAAAGACAGAAAGAGAGAGTAAGGAGTGGAGAAAGAGAGAGTAAGGAGTGGAGAAAGAGAGAGTAAGGAGTGGAGAAAGACAGAAAGGGAGAGTAAGGAGAGGAGAAAGAGACAGTAAGGAGTGGAGAAAGAGAGAGTAAGGAGTGGAGAAAGACAGAAATGGAGAGTAAGGAGTGGAGAAAGAGAGAGTAAGGAGTGGAGAAAGAGAGAGTAAGGAGTGGAGAAGACAGAAAGGGAGAGTAAGGAGTGGAGAAAGAGAGAGTAAGGAGTGGAGAAAGACAGAAAGAGAGAGTAAGGAGTGGAGAAAGACAGAAAGAGAGAGTAAGGAGTGGAGAAAACAGAAAGAGGGAGTTAAGTAAGTGGAGAAAGACAGAAAGAGAGAGTAAGGAGTGGAGAAAGACAGAAAGAGAGAGTAAGGAGTGGAGAAAGACAGAAAGAGAGAGTAGTAAAGTAAAAAACAAAATCTCCTGGCCAGTACGGGTATCGAACACGCGACCTTCGCGTTATTAGCACGACGCTCTAACCAACTGAGCTAACCGGCCTTAGATAATGCTCATTCTACGGATAAAGGTGGAAATAACTACACCGTACTAAATAAGAGCGGAGAAAGAGAGAGTAAGGAGTGGAGAAAGACAGAAGAGAGAGTAAGGAGTGGAGAAAGACAGAAAGAGGGAGTAAGGAGTGGAGAAAGACAGAAAGAGGGAGTAAGGAGTGGAGAAAGACAGAAAGCGAGAGTAAGGAGTGGAGAAGACAGAAAGAGAGAGTAAGGAGTGGAGAAAGAGAGAGAAAAGAGTGGAGAAAGACAGAGAGAGAGAGTAAGGAGTGGAGAAGAGAGAGTAAGGAGTGGAGAAAGACAGAAAGAGAGAGTAAGGAGTGGAGAAAGACAGAAAGAGAGAGTAAGGAGTGGAGAAAGACAGAAAGAGAGAGTAAGGAGTGGAGAAAGACAGAAAGGGGGAGTAAGGAGTGGAGAAAGACAGAAAGAGAGAGTAAGGAGTGGAGAAAGACAGAAAGAGAGAGTAAGGAGTGGAGAAAGAGAGAGTAAGGAGTGGAGAAAGACAGAAAGAGAGAGTAGTAAAGTAAAAACAAAATCCTCCTGGCCAGTACGGGTATCGAACCCGCGACCTTCGCGTTATTAGCACGACGCTCTAACCAACTGAGCTAACCGGCCTTAGATAATGCTCATTCTACGGATAAAGGTGGAAATAACTACACCGTACTAAATAAGAGCGGAGAAAGAGAGAGTAAGGAGTGGAGAAAGAGAGAGTAAGGAGTGGAGAAAGAGAGAGAGTAAGGAGTGTAGAAAGACAGAAAGAGAGAGTAAGGAGTGGAGAAAGAGAGAGTAAGGAGTGGAGAAAGAGAGAGTAAGGAGTGGAGAAAGACAGAAAGGGAGAGTAAGGAGAGGAGAAAGAGAGAGTAAGGAGTGGAGAAAGAGAGAGTAAGGAGTGGAGAAAGACAGAAAGGGAGAGTAAGGAGTGGAGAAAGAGAGAGTAAGGAGTGGAGAAAGAGAGAGTAAGGAGTGGAGAAAGACAGAAAGGGAGAGTAAGGAGTGGAGAAAGAGAGAGTAAGGAGTGGAGAAAGACAGAAAGAGAGAGTAAGGAGTGGAGAAAGACAGAAAGAGAGAGTAAGGAGTGGAGAAAGACAGAAAGAGGGAGTAAGTAGTGGAGAAAGACAGAAAGAGAGAGTAAGGAGTGGAGAAAGACAGAAAGAGAGTAAGGAGTGGAGTAAGACAGAAAGAGGGAGTAAGGAGTGGAGAAGACAGAAAGAGAGAGTAAGGAGTGGAGAAAGACAGAAAGAGAGAGTAAGGAGTGGAGAAAGAGAGAGTAAGGAGTGGAGAAAGACAGAAAGAGAGAGTAGTAAAGTAAAAACAAAATCTCCTGGCCAGTACGGGTATCGAACCCGCGACCTTCGCGTTATTAGCACGACGCTCTACCAACTGAGCTAACCGGCCTTAGATAATGCTCATTCTACGGATAAAGGTGGAAATAACTACCACAATACTAAATAAGAGCGGAGAAAGAGAGAGTAAGGAGTGGAGAAAGAGAGAGTAAGGAGTGGAGAAAGAGAGAGAGTAAGGAGTGTAGAAAGACAGAAGAGAGAGTAAGGAGTGGAGAAAGAGAGAGTAAGGAGTGGAGAAAGAGAGAGTAAGGAGTGGAGAAAGACAGAAAGGGAGAGTAAGGAGAGGAGAAAGAGAGAGTAAGGAGTGGAGAAAGAGAGAGTAAGGAGTGGAGAAGACAAGAAAGGGAGAGATAAGGAGTGGAGAAAGAGAGAGTAAGGAGTGGAGAAAGAGAGAGTAAGGAGTGGAGAAAGACAGAAAGGGAGAGTAAGGAGTGGAGAAAGACAGAAAGAGAGAGTAAGGAGTGGAGAAAGAGAGAGTAAGGAGTGGAGAAGGACAGAAAGGGAGAGTAAAGGAGTGGAGAAAGACAGAAAGAGAGAGTAAGGAGTGGAGAAAGACAGCAAGAGAGAGTAAGGAGTGGAGAAGACAGAAAGAGGGAGTAAGTAGTGGAGAAGACAGAAAGAGAGAGTAAGGAGTGGAGAAAGACGAAAGAGAGAGTAAGGAGTGGAGAAAGACAGAAAGAGAGAGTAGTTAAAGTAAAACAAAATCTCCTGGCCAGTACGGGTATCGAACACGCGACCTTCGC
Organism: Oncorhynchus kisutch; assembly: GCF_002021735.2. Lineage (NCBI taxonomy): Eukaryota > Metazoa > Chordata > Actinopteri > Salmoniformes > Salmonidae > Oncorhynchus > Oncorhynchus kisutch. The sequence continues at coordinate 17,617 of NW_022264215.1, read as the reverse complement.
GTTATTAGCACGACGCTCTAAACAAACTGAGCTAACCGGCCTTAGATAATGCTCATTCTACGGATAAAGGTAGAAATAACTACACCGTACTAAATAAGAGCGGAGAAGAGAGAGTAAGGAGTGGAGAAAGACAGAAAGAGAGAGTAAGGAGTGGAGAAAGACAGAAAGAGGGAGTAAGGAGTGGAGAAAGACAGAAAGAGGGAGTAAGGAGTGGAGAAAGACAGAAAGCGAGAGTAAGGAGTGGAGAAAGACAGAAAGAGAGAGTAAGGAGTGGAGAAAGAGAGAGAAAGAGTGGAGAAAGACAGAGAGAGAGAGTAAGGAGTGGAGAAAGAGAGAGTAAGGAGTGGAGAAAGACAGAAAGAGAGAGTAAGGAGTGGAGAAAGACAGAAAGAGAGAGTAAGGAGTGGAGAAAGACAGAAAGAGAGAGTAAGGAGTGGAGAGACAGAAAGGGGAGTAAGGAGTGGAGAAAGACAGAAAGAGAGAGTAAGGAGTGGAGAAGACAGAAAGAGAGAGTAAGGAGTGGAGAAAGACAAAAGAGGGAGTAAGGAGTGGAGAAAGACAGAAAGAGAGGTAAGGAGTGGAGAAAGACAGAAAGAGAGAGTAAGGAGTGGAGAAAGAGAGAGTAAGGAGTGGAGAAAGACAGAAAGAGAGAGTAGTAAAGTAAAACAAATCTCCTGGCCAGTACGGGTATCGAACCCGCGACCTTCGCGTTATTAGCACGACGCTCTAACCAACTGAGCTAACCGGCCTTAGATAATGCTCATTCTACGGATAAAGGTGGAAAAACTACACCGTACTAAATAAGAGCGGAGAAAGAGAGAGTAAGGAGTGGAGAAAGAGAGAGTAAGGAGTGGAGAAAGAGAGAGAGTAAGGAGTGTAGAAAGACAGAAAGAGAGAGTAAGGAGTGGAGAAAGAGAGAGTAAGGAGTGGAGAAAGAGAGAGTAAGGAGTGGAGAAAGACAGAAAGGGAGAGTAAGGAGGAGGAGAAAGAGAGAGTAAGGAGTGGAGAAAGAGAGAGTAAGGAGTGGAGAAAGACAGAAAGGGAGAGTAAGGAGTGGAGAAAGAGAGAGTAAGGAGTGGAGAAAGAGAGAGTAAGGATGGAGAAAGACAGAAAGGAGAGTAAGGAGTGGAGAAAGAGAGAGTAAGGAGTGGAGAAAGAGAGAGTAAGGAGTGGAGAAAGACAGAAAGGGAGAGTAAGGAGTGGAGAAAGAGAGAGTAAGGAGTGGAGAAAGACAGAAAGAGAGAGTAAGGAGTGGAGAAAGACAGAAAGGGGAGTAAGGAGTGGAGAAAGACAGAAAGAGAGAGTAAGGAGTGGAGAAAGACAGAAAGAGAGAGTAAGGAGTGGAGAAAGAGAGAGTAAGGAGTGGAGAAAGACAGAAAGAGAGAGTAGTAAAGTAAAAACAAAATCTCCTGGCCAGTACGGGTATCGACACGCGACCTTCGCGTTATTAGCACGACGCTCTAACCAACTGAGCTAACCGGCCTTAGATAATGCTCATTCTACGGATAAAGGTGGAAATAACTACACCGTACTAAATAAGAGCGGAGAAAGAGAGAGTAAGGAGTGGAGAAAGAGAGAGTAAGGAGTGGAGAAAGAGAGAGAGTAAGGAGTGTAGAAAGACAGAAAGAGAGAGTAAGGAGTGGAGAAAGAGAGAGTAAGGAGTGGAGAAAGAGAGAGTAAGGAGTGGAGAAAGACAGAAAGGGAGAGTAAGGAGAGGAGAAAGAGAGAGTAAGGAGTGGAGAAAGAGAGAGTAAGGAGTGGAGAAAGACAGAAAGGGAGAGTAAGGAGTGGAGAAAGAGAGAGTAAGGAGTGGAGAAAGAGAGAGTAAGGAGTGGAGAAAGACAGAAAGGGAGAGTAAGGAGTGGAGAAAGAGAGAGTAAGGAGTGGAGAAAGACAGAAAGAGAGAGTAAGGAGTGAGAAAGACAGAAAGAGAGAGTAAGGAGTGGAGAAAGACAGAAAGAGGGAGTAAGTAGTGGAGAAAGACAGAAAGAGAGAGTAAGGAGTGGAGAAAGACAGAAAGAGAGAGTAAGGAGTGGAGAAAGACAGAAAGAGGGAGTAAGGAGTGGAGAAAGACAGAAAGAGAGAGTAAGGAGTGGAGAAAGACAGAAAGAGAGAGTAAGGAGTGGAGAAAGAGAGAGTAAGGAGTGGAGAAAGACAGAAAGAGAGAGTAGTAAAGTAAAAACAAAATCTCCTGGCCAGTACGGGTATCGAACCCGCGACCTTCGCGTTATTAGCACGACGCTCTAACCAACTGAGCTAACCGGCCTTAGATAATGCTCATTCTACGGATAAAGGTGGAAATAACTACACCGTACTAAATAAGAGCGGAGAAAGAGAGAGTAAGGAGTGGAGAAAGAGAGAGTAAGGAGTGGAGAAAGAGAGAGAGTAAGGAGTGGAGAAAGACAGAAAGGGAGAGTAAGGAGTGGAGAAAGAGAGAGTAAGGAGTGGAGAAAGAGAGAGTAAGGAGTGGAGAAAGACAGAAAGGGAGAGTAAGGAGTGGAGAAAGAGAGAGTAAGGAGTGGAGAAAGAGAGAGTAAGGAGTGGAGAAAGACAGAAAGGGAGAGTAAGGAGTGGAGAAAGAGAGAGTAAGGAGTGGAGAAAGAGAGAGTAAGGAGTGGAGAAAGACAGAAAGGGAGAGTAAGGAGTGGAGAAAGAGAGAGTAAGGAGTGGAGAAAGAGAGAGTAAGGAGTGGAGAAAGACAGAAAGGGAGAGTAAGGAGTGGAGAAAGAGAGAGTAAGGAGTGGAGAAAGACAGAAAGAGAGAGTAAGGAGTGGAGAAAGACAGAAAGAGAGAGTAAGGAGTGGAGAAAGACAGAAAGAGGGAGTAAGTAGTGGAGAAAGACAGAAAGAGAGAGTAAGGAGTGGAGAAAGACAGAAGAGAGAGTAAGGAGTGGAGAAAGACAGAAAGAGAGAGTAGTAAAGTAAAAACAAAATCTCCTGGCCAGTACGGGTATCGAACACGCGACCTTCGCGTTATTAGCACGACGCTCTAACCAACTGAGCTAACCGGCCTTAGATAATGCTCATTCTACGGATAAAGGTGGAAATAACTACACCGTACTAAATAAGAGCGGAGAAAGAGAGAGTAAGGAGTGGAGAAAGACAGAAAGAGAGAGTAAGGAGTGGAGAAAGACAGAAAGAGGGAGTAAGGAGTGGAGAAAGACAGAAAGAGGGAGTAAGGAGTGGAGAAAGACAGAAAGAGAGAGTAAGGAGTGGAGAAAGACAGAAAGAGAGAGTAAGGAGTGGAGAAAGAGAGAGAAAAGAGTGGAGAAAGACAGAGAGAGAGAGTAAGGAGTGGAGAAAGAGAGAGTAAGGAGTGGAGAAAGACAGAAAGAGAGAGTAAGGAGTGGAGAAAGACAGAAAGAGAGAGTAAGGAGTGGAGAAAGACAGAAAGAGAGAGTAAGGAGTGGAGAAAGACAGAAAGGGGAGTAAGGAGTGGAGAAAGACAGAAAGAGAGAGTAAGGAGTGGAGAAAGACAGAAGAGAGAGTAAGGAGTGGAGAAAGACAGAAAGAGGGAGTAAGGAGTGGAGAAAGACAGAAAGAGAGAGTAAGGAGTGGAGAAAGACAGAAAGAGAGAGTAAGGAGTGGAGAAAGAGAGAGTAAGGAGTGGAGAAAGACAGAAAGAGAGAGTAGTAAAGTAAAAACAAAATCTCCTGGCCAGTACGGGTATCGAACCCGCGACCTTCGCGTTATTAGCACGACGCTCTAACCAACTGAGCTAACCGGCCTTAGATAATGCTCATTCTACGGATAAAGGTGGAAATAACTACACCGTACTAAATAAGAGCGGAGAAAGAGAGAGTAAGGAGTGGAGAAAGAGAGAGTAAGGAGTGGAGAAAGAGAGAGAGTAAGGAGTGTAGAAAGACAGAAAGAGAGAGTAAGGAGTGGAGAAAGAGAGAGTAAGGAGTGGAGAAAGAGAGAGTAAGGAGTGGAGAAAGACAGAAAGGGAGAGTAAGGAGAGGAGAAAGAGAGAGTAAGGAGTGGAGAAAGAGAGAGTAAGGAGTGGAGAAAGACAGAAAGGGAGAGTAAGGAGTGGAGAAAGAGAGAGTAAGGAGTGGAGAAAGAGAGAGTAAGGAGTGGAGAAAGACAGAAAGGGAGAGTAAGGAGTGGAGAAAGAGAGAGTAAGGAGTGGAGAAAGAGAGAGTAAGGAGTGGAGAAAGACAGAAAGGGAGAGTAAGGAGTGGAGAAAGAGAGAGTAAGGAGTGGAGAAAGACAGAAAGAGAGAGTAAGGAGTGGAGAAAGACAGAAAGAGAGAGTAAGGAGTGGAGAAAGACAGAAAGAGGGAGTAAGAGTGGAGAAAGACAGAAAGAGAGAGTAAGGAGTGGAGAAAGACAGAAAGAGAGAGTAAGGAGTGGAGAAAGACAGAAAGAGAGAGTAGTAAAGTAAAAACAAAATCTCCTGGCCAGTACGGGTATCGACACGCGACCTTCGCGTTATTAGCACGACGCTCTAACCAACTGAGCTAACCGGCCTTAGTAATGCTCATTCTACGGATAAAGGTGGAAATAACTACACCTAGAGAAATAAAGAGCGGAGAAAGAGAGAGTAAGGAGTGGAGAAAGACAGAAAGAGAGAGTAAGGAGTGGAGAAAGACAGAAAGAGGGAGTAAGGAGTGGAGAAAGACAGAAAGAGGAGTAAGGAGTGGAGAAAGACAGAAAGAGAGAGTAAGGAGTGGAGAAAGACAGAAAGAGAGAGTAAGGAGTGGAGAAAGAGAGAGTAAGGAGTGGAGAAAGACAGAAAGAGAGAGTAGTAAAGTAAAAACAAAATCTCCTGGCCAGTACGGGTATCGAACCCGCGACCTTCGCTTATTAGCACGACGCTCTAACCAACTGAGCTAACGGCCTTAGATAATGCTCATTCTACGGATAAAGTGGAAATAAACTACACCGTACTAAAAAGAGCGGAGAAAGAGAGAGTAAGGAGTGGAGAAAGAGAGAGTAAGGAGTGGAGAAAGAGAGAGAGTAAGGAGTGGAGAAAGACAGAAAGAGAGGTAAGGAGTGGAGAAAGAGAGAGTAGGAGGGGAGGAAAGAGAGAGTAAGGAGTGGAGAAAGACAGAAAGGGAGAGTAAGGAGGGAGAAAGAGAGAGTAAGAGTGGAGAAAGAGAGAGTAAGGAGTGGAGAAAGACAGAAAGGGAGAGTAAGAGTGGAGAAAGAGAGAGTAGGAGTGGAGAAAGAGAGAGAGGAGTGGAGAAAGACAGAAAGGGAGAGTAAGGAGTGGAGAAAGAGAGTAAGGAGTGGAGAAAGACAGAAAGAGAGAGTAAGGAGTGGAGAAAGACAAAAGAGAGAGTAAGGAGTGGAGAGAAAACAGAAAGAGAGAGTAGTAAAGTAAAAAAAAATCTCCTGGCCAGTACGGGTATCGAACCCGCGACCTTCGCGTTATTAGCACGACGCTCTAACCAACTGAGCTAACGGCCTTAGATAATGCTCATTCTACGGATAAAGGTGGAAATAACTACACCGTACAAATAAGAGCGGAGAAAGAGAGAGTAAGGAGTGGAGAAAGAGAGAGTAAGGAGTGGAGAAAGAGAGAGAGTAAGGAGTGAGAAAGACAGAAGGAGAGTAAGGAGTGGAGAAGAGAGAGTAAGGAGTGGAGAAAGAGAGAGTAAGGAGTGGAGAAAGAGAGAGTAAGGAGTGGAGAAAGACAGAAAGGGAGAGTAAGGAGAGGAGAAAGAGAGAGTAAGGAGTGGAGAAAGAGAGAGTAAGGAGTGGAGAAAGACAGAAAGGGAGAGTAAGGAGTGGAGAAAGAGAGAGTAAGGAGTGGAGAAAGAGAGAGTAAGGAGTGGAGAAAGACAGAAAGGGAGAGTAAGGAGTGGAGAAAGAGAGAGTAAGGAGTGGAGAAAGACAGAAGAGAGAGTAAGGAGTGGAGAAAGACAGAAGAGAGAGTAAGGAGTGGAGAAAGACAGAAAGAGGGAGTAAGAGTGAGAAAGACAAAGAGAGAGTAAGGAGTGGAGAAAGACAGAAAGAGAGAGTAAGGAGTGGAGAAAGACAGAAAGAGGGAGTAAGGAGTGGAGAAAGACAGAAAGAGAGAGTAAGGAGTGGAGAAAGACAGAAAGAGAGAGTAAGGAGTGGAGAAAGAGAGAGTAAGGAGTGGAGAAAGACAGAAAGAGAGAGTAGTAAAGTAAAAACAAAATCTCCTGGCCAGTACGGGTATCGAACCGCGACCTTCGCGTTATTAGCACGACGCTCTAACCAACTGAGCTAACCGGCCTTAGATAATGCTCATTCTACGGATAAAGGTGGAAATAACTACACCGTACTAAATAAGAGCGGAGAAAGAGAGAGTAAGGAGTGGAGAAAGAGAGAGTAAGGAGTGGAGAAAGAGAGAGAGTAAGGAGTGTAGAAAGACAGAGAGAGAGTAAGGAGTGGAGAAAGAGAGAGTAAGGAGTGGAGAAAGAGAGAGTAAGGAGTGGAGAAAGACAGAAAGGGAGAGTAAGGAGGGAGAAAGAGAGAGTAAGGAGTGGAGAAAGAGAGAGTAAGGAGTGGAGAAAGACAGAAAGGGAGAGTAAGGAGTGGAGAAAGAGAGAGTAAGGAGTGGAGAAAGAGAGAGTAAGGAGTGGAGAAAGACAGAAAGGGAGAGTAAGGAGTGGAGAAAGAGAGAGTAAGGAGTGGAGAAAGACAGAAAGAGAGAGTAAGGAGTGGAGAAAGACAGAAAGAGAGAGTAAGGAGTGGAGAAAGACAGAAAGAGGGAGTAAGGAGTGGAGAAAGACAGAAAGAGAGAGTAAGGAGTGGAGAAAGACAGAAAGAGAGAGTAAGGAGTGGAGAAAGACAGAAAGAGAGAGAGAAAGTAAAAACAAAGTCTCCTGGCCAGTACGGGTAAATCGAAGAACCGCGACTTCGCGTTATTAGCACGACGCTCTAACCAACTGAGCTAACCGGCCTTAGATAATGCTCATTCTACGGATAAAGGTGGAAATAACTACACCGTACTAAATAAGAGCGGAGAAAGAGAGAGTAAGGAGTGAGAAAGAGAGAGTAAGGAGTGGAGAAAGAGAGAGAGTAAGGAGTGGAGAAAGACAGAAAGAGAGAGTAAGGAGTGGAGAAAGAGAGAGTAAGGAGTGGAGAAAGAGAGAGTAAGGAGTGGAGAAAGACAGAAAGGGAGAGTAAGGAGAGGAGAAAGAGAGAGTAAGGAGGGAGAAGAGAGAGTAAGGAGTGGAGAAAGACAGAAAGAGAGAGAAGGAGTGGAGAAAGAGAGAGTAAGGAGTGGAGAAAGAGAGAGTAAGGAGTGGAGAAAGACAGAAAGGAGAGTAAGGAGTGGAGAAAGAGAGAGTAAGGAGTGAGAAAGACAGAAAGAGAGAGTAAGGAGTGGAGAAAGACAGAAAGAGAGAGTAAGGAGTGGAGAAAGACAGAAAGAGGAGTAAGGAGTGGAGAAAGACAGAAAGAGAGAGTAAGGAGTGGAGAAAGACAGAAAGAGAGAGTAAGGAGTGGAGAAAGACAGAAAGAGAGAGTAGTAAAGTAAAAACAAAATCTCCTGGCCAGTACGGGTATCGAAACACGCGACCTTCGCGTTATTAGCACGACGCTCTAACCAACTGAGCTAACCGGCCTTAGATAATGCTCATTCTACGGAAAAGGTGGAAATAACTACACCGTACTAAATAAGAGCGGAGAAAGAGAGAGTAAGGAGTGGAGAAAGACAGAAAGAGAGAGTAAGGAGTGGAGAAAGACAGAAAGAGGGAGTAAGGAGTGGAGAAAGACAGAAAGAGGGAGTAAGGAGTGGAGAAAGACAGAAAGCGAGAGTAAGGAGTGGAGAAAGACAGAAAGAGAGAGTAAGGAGTGGAGAAAGAGAGAGAAAGAGGAGAAAGACAGAGAGAGAGAGTAAGGAGTGGAGAAAGAGAGAGTAAGGAGTGGAGAAAGACAGAAAGAGAGAGTAAGGAGTGGAGAAAGACAGAAAGAGAGAGTAAGGAGTGGAGAAAGACAGAAAGAGAGAGTAAGGAGTGGAGAAAGACAGAAAGGGGGAGTAAGGAGTGGAGAAAGACAGAAAGAGAGAGTAAGGAGTGGAGAAAGACAGAAAGAGAGAGTAAGGAGTGGAGAAAGAGAGAGTAAGGAGTGGAGAAAAGACAGAAAGAGAGAGTAGTAAAGTAAAAACAAAATCTCCTGGCCAGTACGGGTATCGAACCCGCGACCTTCGCGTTATTAGCACGACGCTCTAACCAACTGAGCTAACCGGCCTTAGATAATGCTCATTCTACGGATAAAGGTGGAAATAACTACACCGTACTAAATAAGAGCGGAGAAAGAGAGAGTAAGGAGTGGAGAAAGAGAGAGTAAGGAGTGGAGAAAGAGAGAGAGTAAGGAGTGTAGAAAGACAGAAAGAGAGAGTAAGGAGTGGAGAAAGAGAGAGTAAGGAGTGGAGAAAGAGAGAGTAAGGAGTGGAGAAAGACAGAAAGGGAGAGTAAGGAGAGGAGAAAGAGAGAGTAAGGAGTGGAGAAAGAGAGAGTAAGGAGTGGAGAAAGACAGAAAGGGAGAGTAAGGAGTGGAGAAAGAGAGAGTAAGGAGTGGAGAAAGACAGAAAGAGAGAGTAAGGAGTGGAGAAAGAGAGAGTAAGGAGTGGAGAAAGAGAGAGTAAGGAGTGGAGAAAGACAGAAAGGGAGAGTAAGGAGAGGAGAAAGAGAGAGTAAGGAGTGGAGGAAAGAGAGAGTAAGGAGTGGAGAAAGACAGAAAGGGAGAGTAAGGAGTGGAGAAAGAGGAGTAAGGAGGGAAGAAGAGAGAGTAAGGAGTGGAGAAAGACAGAAAGGGAGAGTAAGGAGTGGAGAAAGAGAGAGTAAGGAGTGGAGAAAGACAGAAAGAGAGAGTAAGGAGTGGAGAAAGACAGAAAGAGAGAGTAAGGAGTGGAGAAAGAAGAAAGAGGGAGTAAGGAGTGGAGAAAGACAGAAAGAGAGAGTAAGGAGTGGAGAAAGACAGAAAGAGAGAGTAAGGAGTGGAGAAAGACAGAAAGAGGGAGTAAGGAGTGGAGAAAGACAGAAAGAGAGAGTAAGGAGTGGAGAAAGACAGAAAGAGAGAGTAAGGAGTGGAGAAGAGAGAGTAGGAGTGGAGAAAGACAGAAAGAGAGAGTAGTAAAGTAAAAACAAAATCTCCTGGCCAGTACGGGTATCGAACCCGCGCTTCGCGTTATTAGCACGACGCTCTAACCAACTGAGCTAACCGGCCTTAGATAATGCTCATTCTACGGATAAAGGTGGAAATAACTACACCGTACTAAATAAGAGCGGAGAAAGAGAGAGTAAGGAGTGGAGAAAGAGAGAGTAAGGAGTGGAGAAAGAGAGAGAGTAAGGAGTGGAGAAAGACAGAAAGAGAGAGTAAGGAGTGGAGAAAGAGAGTAAGGAGTGGAGAAAGAGAGAGTAAGGAGTGGAGAAAGACAGAAAGGAGAGTAAGGAGAGGAGAAAGAGAGAGTAAGGAGTGGAGAAAGAGAGAGTAAGGAGTGGAGAAAGACAGAAAGGGAGAGTAAGGAGGAGAAAGAGAGAGTAAGGAGTGGAGAAAGAGAGAGTAAGGAGTGGAGAAAGACAGAAAGGGAGAGTAAGGAGTGGAGAAAGAGAGAGTAAGGAGTGGAGAAAGACAGAAAGAGAGAGTAAGGAGTGGAGAAAGACAGAAAGAGAGAGTAAGGAGTGGAGAAAGACAGAAAGAGGAGTAAGTAGTGGAGAAAGACAGAAAGAGAGAGTAAGGAGTGGAGAAAGACAGAAAGAGAGAGTAAGGAGTGGAGAAAGACAGAAAGAGAGAGTAGTAAGTAAAAACAAAATCTCCTGGCCAGACGGGTATCGAACACGCGACCTTCGCGTTATTAGCACGACGCTCTAACCAACTGAGCTAACCGGCCTTAGATAATGCTCATTCTACGGTAAAAGGGAGAATAACTACACCGTACTAAATAAGAGCGGAGAAAGAGAGAGTAAGGAGTGGAGAAAGACAGAAGAGGAGAGTAAGGAGTGGAGAAGGACAGAAAGAGGGAGTAAGGAGTGGAGAAAGACAGAAAGAGGGAGTAAGGAGTGGAGAAAGACAGAAAGCGAGAGTAAGGAGTGGAGAAAGACAGAAAGAGAGAGTAAGGAGTGGAGAAAGAGAGAGAAAGAGTGGAGAAAGACAGAGAGAGAGAGTAAGGAGTGGAGAAAGAGAGAGTAAGGAGTGGAGAAAGACAGAAAGGAGAGTAAGGAGTGGAGAAAAGACAGAGGAGAGTAAGGAGTGGAGAAAGACAGAAAGAGAGAGTAAGGAGTGGAGAAAGACAGAAAGGAGAGTAAGGAGTGGAGAAAGACAGAAAGAGGAGTAAGGAGTGGAGGGGAAAAGACAAAAAAAGAAGAAGAGAGAGTAAGGAGTGGAGAAAGACAGAAAGAGAGAGTAAGGAGTGGAGAAAGACAGAAAGAGAGAGTAGTAAAGTAAAAACAAAATCTCCTGGCCAGTACGGGTATCGAACACGCGCTTCGCGTTATTAGCACGACGCTCTAACCACTGAGCTAACCGGCCTTAGATAATGCTCATTCTACGGATAAAGGTGGAAATAACTACACCGTACTAAATAAGAGCGGAGAAAGAGAGAGTAAGGAGTGGAGAAAGACAGAAAGAGAGAGTAAGGAGTGGAGAAAGACAGAAAGAGAGAGTAAGAGTGGAGAAGGAGAACAAAAAAAGACAGAAAGAGGGAGTAAGGAGTGGAGAAAGACAGAAAGAGAGAGTAAGGAGTGGAGAAAGACAGAAAGAGAGAGTAAGGAGTGGAGAAAGAGAGAGTAAGGAGTGGAGAAAGACAGAAAGAGAGAGTAGTAAAGTAAAAACAAAAAAATCCTGGCCAGTACGGGTATCGAACCCGCGACCTTCGCGTTATTAGCACGACGCTCTAACCACTGAGCTAACGGCCTTAGATAATGCTCATTCTACGGATAAAGGTGGAAATAACTACACCGTACTAAATAAGAGCGGAGAAAGAGAGAGAAGGAGTGGAGAAAGAGAGAGTAAGGAGTGGAGAAAGAGAGAGAGTAAGGAGTGTAGAAAGACAGAAAGAGAGAGTAAGGAGTGGAGAAAGAGAGAGTAAGGAGTGGAGAAAGAGAGAGTAAGGAGTGGAGAAAGACAGAAAGGAGAGTAAGGAGAGGAGAAAGAGAGAGTAAGGAGTGGAGAAAGAGAGAGTAAGGAGTGGAGAAAGACAGAAAGGGAGAGTAAGGAGTGGAGAAAGAGAGAGTAAGGAGTGGAGAAAGAGAGAGTAAGGAGTGGAGAAAGACAGAAAGGGAGAGTAAGGAGTGGAGAAAGAGAGAGTAAGGAGTGGAGAAAGACAGAAGAGGGAAGAAAGGAGGGGGGAAGGCAGGAAGAGGGGGGAAGGGGGGGAAGAAGAAAGAAAAGAGAGAGTAGTAAAGTAAAAACAAAATCTCCTGGCCAGTACGGGTATCGAACCCGCGACCTTCGCGTTATTAGCACGACGCTCTAACCAACTGAGCTAACCGGCCTTAGATAATGCTCATTCTACGGATAAAGGTGGAAATAACTACACCGTACTAAATAAGAGCGGAGAAAGAGAGAGTAAGGAGTGGAGAAAGAGAGAGTAAGGAGTGGAGAAAGAGAGAGAGTAAGGAGTGTAGAAAGACAGAAAGAGAGAGTAAGGAGTGGAGAAAGAGAGAGTAAGGAGTGGAGAAAGAGAGAGTAAGGAGTGGAGAAAGAGAGAGTAAGGAGTGGAGAAAGACAGAAAGGGAGAGTAAGGAGAGGAGAAAGAGAGAGTAAGGAGTGGAGAAAGAGAGAGTAAGGAGTGGAGAAAGACAGAAAGGGAGAGTAAGGAGTGGAGAAAGAGAGAGTAAGGAGTGGAGAAAGAGAGAGTAAGGAGTGGAGAAAGACAGAAAGGGGAGTAAGGAGTGGAGAAAGAGAGAGTAAGGAGTGGAGAAAGACAGAAAGAGGAGTAAGGAGTGGAGAAAGACAGAAAGAGAGAGTAAGGAGTGGAGAAAGACAGAAAGAGGGAGTAAGGAGTGGAGAAAGACAGAAAGAGAGAGTAAGGAGTGGAGAAAGACAGAAAGAGAGAGTAAGGAGTGGAGAAAGACAGAAAGAGGGAGTAAGGAGTGGAGAAAGACAGAAAGAGAGAGTAAGGAGTGGAGAAAGACAGAAAGAGAGAGTAAGGAGTGGAGAAAGAGAGAGTAAGGAGTGGAGAAAGACAGAAAGAGAGAGTAGTAAAGTAAAAACAAAATCTCCTGGCCAGTACGGGTATCGAACCCGCGACCTTCGCGTTATTAGCACGACGCTCTACCAACTGAGCTAACCGGCCTTAGATAATGCTCATTCTACGGATAAAGGTGGAAATAACTACACCGTACTAAATAAGAGCGGAGAAAGAGAGAGTAAGGAGTGGAGAAAGAGAGAGTAAGGAGTGGAGAAAGAGAGAGAGTAAGGAGTGTAGAAAGACAGAAAGAGAGAGTAAGGAGTGGAGAAAGAGAGAGTAAGGAGTGGAGAAAGAGAGAGTAAGGAGTGGAGAAAGACAGAAAGGGAGAGTAAGGAGAGGAGAAAGAGAGAGTAAGGAGTGGAGAAAGAGAGAGTAAGGAGTGGAGAAAGACAGAAAGGGAGAGTAAGGAGTGGAGAAAGAGAGAGTAAGGAGTGGAGAAAGAGAGAGTAAGGAGTGGAGAAAGACAGAAAGGGAGAGTAAGGAGTGGAGAAAGAGAGAGTAAGGAGTGGAGAAAGACAGAAAGAGAGAGTAAGGAGTGGAGAAAGACAGAAAGAGAGAGTAAGGAGTGGAGAAAGACAGAAAGAGGGAGTAAGTAGTGGAGAAAGACAGAAAGAGAGAGTAAGGAGTGGAGAAAGACAGAAAGAGAGAGTAAGGAGTGGAGAAAGACAGAAAGAGAGAGTAGTAAAGTAAAAACAAAATCTCCTGGCCAGTACGGGTATCGAACACGCGACCTTCGCGTTATTAGCACGACGCTCTAACCAACTGAGCTAACTGGCCTTAGATAATGCTCATTCTACGGATAAAGGTGGAAATAACTACACCGTACTAAATAAGAGCGGAGAAAGAGAGAGTAAGGAGTGGAGAAAGACAGAAAGAGAGAGTAAGGAGTGGAGAAAGACAGAAAGAGGGAGTAAGGAGTGGAGAAAGACAGAAAGGAGGGAGAAGGAGTGGAGAAAGACAGAAAGAGAGAGTAAGGAGTGGAGAAAGACAGAAGAGAGAGTAAGGAGTGAAGAGAAAGAGAGAGAAAGGAGTGGAGAAAGACAGAGAGAGAGAGTAAGGAGTGGAGAAAGAGAGAGTAAGGAGTGGAGAAAGACGAAAAGAAGAGGAGAGTAAGGAGTGGAGAAAGACAGAAAGAGAGAGTAAGGAGTGGAGAAAGACAGAAAGAGGGAGTAAGGAGTGGAGAAAGACAGAAAGAGAGAGTAAGGAGTGGAGAAAGACAGAAAGAGAGAGTAAGGAGTGGAGAAAGAGAGAGAAAAGAGTGGAGAAGGAAAGAGAGAGAGAGTAAGGAGTGGAGAAAGAGAGAGTAAGGAGTGGAGAAAGACAGAAAGAGAGAGTAAGGAGTGGAGAAAGACAAAAGAGAGTAAGGAGTGGAGAAAGACAGAAAGAGGGAGTAAGGAGTGGAGAAAGACAGAAAGAGAGAGTAAGGAGTGGAGAGACAGAAAGAGAGAGTAAGGAGTGGAGAAAGAGAGAGTAAGGAGTGGAGAAAGACAGAAAGAGAGAGTAAGGAGTGGAGAAAGACAGAAAGAGAGAGTAAGGAGTGGAGAAAGACAGAAGAGGGTAAGGAGTGGAGAAGACAGAAAGAGAGAGTAAGGAGTGGAGAAAGACAGAAAGAGAGAGTAAGAGTGGAGAAAGACAGAAAGGGGAGTAAGGAGTGGAGAAAGACAGAAAGAGAGAGTAAGGAGTGGAGAAAGACAGAAAGAGAGAGTAAGGAGTGGAGAAAGAGAGAGTAAGGAGTGGAGAAAGACAGAAAGAGAGAGTAGTAAAGTAAAAAACAAATCTCCTGGCCAGTACGGGTATCGAACCCGCGACCTTCGCGTTATTAGCACGACGCTCTAACCAAACTGAGCTAACCGGCCTTAGATAATGCTCATTCTACGGATAAGGTGGAAATAAACTACACCGTACTAAATAAGAGCGGAGAAAGAGAGAGTAAGGAGTGGAGAAAGAGAGAGTAAGGAGTGGAGAAAGAAGAGAGAGAGTAAGGAGTGGAGAAAGACAGAAAGAGAGAGTAAGGAGTGGAGAAAGAGAGAGTAAGGAGTGGAGAAAGAGAGAGTAAGGAGTGGAGAAAGACAGAAAGGAGAGTAAGGAGAGGAGAAAGAGAGAGTAAGGAGTGGAGAAAGAGAGAGTAAGGAGTGGGAAAAGACAGAAAGGGAGAGTAAGGAGTGGAGAAAGAGAGAGTAAGGAGTGGAGAAAGAGAGAGTAAGGAGTGGAGAAAGACAGAAAGGGAGAGTAAGAGTGGAGAAAGAGAGAGTAAGGAGTGGAGAAAGACAGAAAGAGAGAGTAAGGAGTGGAGAAAGACAGAAAGAGAGAGTAAGGAGTGGAGAAAGACAGAAAGAGGGAGTAAGTAGTGGAGAAAGACAGAAAGAGAGAGTAAGGAGTGGAGAAAGACAGAAAGAGAGAGTAAGGAGTGGAGAAAGACAGAAAGAGAGAGTAATAGTAAAGTAAAAACAAAATTCCTGGCCAGTACGGGATCGAACACGCGGACTTCGCGTTATTAGCACGACGCTCTAACCAACTGAGCTAACCGGCCTTAGATAATGCTCATTCTACGGATAAAGGTGGAAAAACTACACCGTACTAAATAAGAGCGGAGAAAGAGAGAGTAAGGAGTGGAGAAAGACAGAAAGAGAGAGTAAGGAGTGGAGAAGACAGAAAGAGGAGTAAGGAGTGGAGAAAAGACAGAAAGAGGGGTAAGGAGTGGAGAAAGACAGAAAGAGAGAGTAAGGAGTGGAGAAAGACAGAAAGAGAGAGTAAGGAGTGGAGAAAGACAGAAAGAGAGAGTAAGGAGTGGAGAAAGAGAGAGAAAGAGTGGAGAAAGACAGAGAGAGAGAGTAAGGAGTGGAGAAAGAGAGAGTAAGGAGTGGAGAAAGACAGAAAGAGAGAGTAAGGAGTGGAAGAAAGACAGAAAGAGAGAGTAAGGAGTGGAGAAAGACAGAAAGAGAGAGTAAGGAGTGGAGAAAGACAGAAAGGGGGAGTAAGGAGTGGAGAAAGACAGAAAGAGAGAGTAAGGAGTGGAGAAAGACAGAAAGAGAGAGTAAGGAGTGGAGAAAGAGAAAGAGAGTAAGGAGTGGAGAAAGACAGAAAGAGAGAGTAGTAAAGTAAAAACAAAATCTCCTGGCCAGTACGGGTATCGAACCCGCGACCTTCGCGTTATTAGCACGACGCTCTAACCAACTGAGCTAACCGGCCTTAGATAATGCTCATTCTACGGATAAAGGTGGAAATAACTACACCGTACTAAATAAGAGCGGAGAAAGAGAGAGTAAGGAGTGGAGAAAGAGAGAGTAAGGAGTGGAGAAAGAGAGAGAGTAAGGAGTGTAGAAAGACAGAAAGAGAGAGTAAGGAGTGGAGAAAGAGAGAGTAAGGAGTGGAGAAAGAGAGAGTAAGGAGTGGAGAAAGACAGAAAGGGAGAGTAAGGAGAGGAGAAAGAGAGAGTAAGGAGTGGAGAAAGAGAGAGTAAGGAGTGGAGAAAGACAGAAAGGGAGAGTAAGGAGTGGAGAAAGAGAGAGTAAGGAGTGGAGAAAGAGAGAGTAAGGAGTGGAGAAAGACAGAAAGGGAGAGTAAGGAGGGAGAAAGAGAGAGTAAGGAGTGGAGAAAGACAGAAAGAGAGAGTAAGGAGTGGAGAAAGACAGAAAGAGAGAGTAAGGAGTGGAGAAAGACAGAAAGAGGGAGTAAGTAGTGGAGAAAGACAGAAAGAGAGAATAAGGAGTGGAGAAAGACAGAAAGAGAGAGTAAGGAGTGGAGAAAGACAGAAAGAGAGAGTAGTAAAGTAAAAAACAAAATCTCCTGGCCAGTACGGGTATCGAACACGCGACCTTCGCGTTATTAGCACGACGCTCTAACCAACTGAGCTAACCGGCCTTAGATAATGCTCATTCTACGGATAAAGGTGGAAATAACTACACCGTACTAAATAAGAGCGGAGAAAGAGAGAGTAAGGAGGGAGAAAGACAGAAAGAGAGAGTAAGGAGTGGAGAAAGACAGAAAGAGGGAGTAGAGAGTGGAGAAAGACAGAAAGAGGGAGTAAGGAGTGGAGAAAGACAGAAAGCGAGAGTAAGGAGTGGAGAAAGACAGAAAGAGAGAGTAAGGAGTGGAGAAAGAGAGAGATAAGAGTGGAGAAAGACAGAGAGAGAGAGTAAGGAGTGGAGAAAGAGAGAGTAAGGAGTGGAGAAAGACAGAAAGAGAGAGTAAGGAGTGGAGAAAGACAGAAAGAGAGAGTAAGGAGTGGAGAAAGACAGAAAGAGAGAGTAAGGAGTGGAGAAAGACAGAAAGGGGGAGTAAGGAGTGGAGAAAGACAGAAAGAGAGAGTAAGAAGTGGAGAAAGACAGAAAGAGAGAGTAAGGAGTGGAGAAAGAGAGAGTAAGGAGTGGAGAAAGACAGAAAGAGAGAGTAGTAAAGTAAAAACAAAATCTCCTGGCCAGTACGGGTATCGAACCCGCGACCTTCGCGTTATTAGCACGACGCTCTAACCAACTGAGCTAACCGGCCTTAGATAATGCTCATTCTACGGATAAAGGTGGAAATAACTACACCGTACTAAATAAGAGCGGAGAAAGAGAGAGTAAGGAGTGGAGAAAGACAGAGTAAGGAGTGGAGAAAGAGAGAGAGTAAGGAGTGTAGAAAGACAGAAAGAGAGAGTAAGGAGTGGAGAAGAGAGAGTAAGGAGTGGAGAAAGAGAGAGTAAGGAGTGGAGAAAGACAGAAAGAGAGAGAGTAGTAAAAGAAAAACAAAATCTCCTGGCCAGTACGGGTATCGAACCGCGACTTCGCGTTATTAGCACGACGCTCTAACCAACTGAGCTAACCGGCCTTAGATATGCTCATTCTACGGATAAAGTGGAAATAACTACACCGTACTAAATAAGAGCGGAGAAAGAGAGAGTAAGGAGTGGAGAAAGAGAGAGTAAGGAGTGGAGAAAAGAGAGAGAGTAAGGAGTGTAGAAAGACAGAAAAGAGAGTAAGGAGTGGAGAAAGAGAGAGTAAGGAGGGAGAGAAAAGAGAGTAAGGAGTGGAGAAAGACAGAAAGGGAGAGTAAGGAGAGGAGAAAGAGAGAGTAAGGAGTGGAGAAAGAGAGAGTAAGGAGTGGGAGAAAGACAGAAAGGGAGAGTAAGAGTGGAGAAAAAGAGAGAGTAAGGGAGGGAGAAGAGAGAGTAAGGAGTGGAGAAAGACAGAAAGGGAGAGTAGGAGTGGAGAAAGAGAGAGTAAGGAGTGGAGAAAGACAGAAAGAGAGAGTAAGGAGTGGAGAAAGACAGAAAGAGAGAGTAAGGAGTGGAGAAAGACAGAAAGAGGGAGTAAGTAGTGGAGAAAGACAGAAAGAGAGAGTAAGGAGTGGAGAAAGACAGAAGAGAGTAAGGAGTGGAGAAAGACAGAAAAGAGAGAGTAGTAAAGTAAAAAACAAAATCTCCTGGCCAGTACGGGTATCGAACACGCGACCTTCGCGTTATTAGCACGACGCTCTAACCAACTGAGCTAACCGGCCTTAGATATTGCTCATTCTACGGATAAAGG
>NW_022264214.1:15000-33110 GCF_002021735.2 Oncorhynchus kisutch | reverse complement strand
TTTTCAACAGACATTCTGAACTGAGTTCTGTTTCCACCACTGTTCTAACGTTCCTATGAGACACAGTTTCAACAGACATTCTGGAAACTGAGTTCTTTTTCCACCACTGTTCTAACGTTCCATATGAGACACAGTTTCAACAGACATTCTGAACTGAGTTCTGTTTCCACCACTGTTCTAACGTTCCATATGAGACACAGTTTCAACAGACATTCTGGAACTGAGTTCTGTTTCCACCACTGTTCTAACGTTCCATATGAGACACAGTTTCAACAGACATTCTGGAACTGAGTTCTGTTTCCACCACTGTTCTAACGTTCCATATGAGACACAGTTTCAACAGACATTCTGGAACTGAGTTCTGTTTCCACCACTGTTCTAACGTTCCATATGAGACACAGTTTCAACAGACATTCTGGAACTGAGTTCTGTTTCCACCACTGTTCTAACGTTCCATATGAGACACAGTTTCAACAGACATTCTGGAACTGAGTTCTGTTTCCACCACTGTTCTAACGTTCCATATGAGACACAGTTTCAACAGACATTCTGGAACTGAGTTCTGTTTCCACCACTGTTCTAACGTTCCATATGAGACACAGTTTCAACAGACATTCTGGAACTGAGTTCTGTTTCCACCACTGTTCTAACGTTCCATATGAGACACAGTTTCAACAGACATTCTGGAACTGAGTTCTGTTTCCACCACTGTTCTAACGTTCCATATGAGACACAGTTTCAACAGACATTCTGGAACTGCGTTCTGCACAAAGTTACTTTCCATTTCATATGAGGAAATAAAGTACGGTCACTGGGTGAATTAGTTGTGCATTGCCCGGCTCCCGGGGGAGCAGGTTTGCGCATTTTAGACCATTCCATTGGTCCTTAAAATAAATGTCCAGAGACACAGAGTTCTAATCCCAGACGCGTTTCTTCATTATTCATTATTTTTGATAAACATATAATTTACCCTAAACCAAGTTTAGCTGTGTTTCCTCCAAAATGTGAGTTACTGTAGGACTTTAATAATTGTAAGCAGGCCTACAAACCCAAAAGGTTTTAATTTGAGAAGGTTCATTTGTTTGCCTCAAATATTAAACTGTCTTCAAATATGTGATGATTAGTTGAATCAGGTGTGTAAGTGCTGGTAAGAACAAAAGGATGGAGAAACCCTGAGATAAACATAAAACCATATCATTGAAAAGCTCCTCCACCATCTTTACCAGACGTGTTACTGAAAACATGTAGGACTACTGATTAGTTTACACTTTGAAAACTGCTGTCTGTCAGCAACTCAGCTCAAGTAGCAGTTCTACTAACTAGTAATATCTCATTCCAGGTATTAATTATCTTATTCTGTCCATTAGAATAGATTATTGTTCAGTAATACTTACTTTATTTTTCAATAATCTCCATATAGTTTTTCTGCTCTGTCGTCTCAAAATGGATCCTGAACAAAACAACAACTTTACTTTCTGTTTCAGCTCAGCCGCCTCCCCACCCTGATAATAAATTCATTATATTGGTATCTTCCACTAGATGGCAGTAAACACCTGCTGTAACTAGACTTTACAACTATGTGTTCTGTTTCATACAGGCAGGTCCCTCTCCATGGAGTGCTGATCTAGGATCAGGACCCCTCTGCATGTAATCTGATTCATTATGATCTAGGATCAGGTCCACCCCTCTCCATGTAATCTGATTCATTATGATCTAGGATCAGGTCCCCCTCTCCATGTAATCTGATTCATTATGATCTAGGATCAGGTCCCCCTCTCCATGTAATCTGATTCATTATGATCTAGGATCAGGTCCCCCCTCTCCATGTAATCTGATTCATTATGATCTAGGATCAGGTCCCCCTCTCCATGTAATCTGATTCATTATGATCTAGGATCAGGTCCCCCCCTCCATGTAATCTGATTCATTATGATCTAGGATCAGGTCCCCCCCTCCATGTAATCTGATTCATTATGATCTAGGATCAGGTCCCCCTGTCCATGTAATCTGATTCATTATGATCTAGGATCAGGTACCTCCTCTCCATGTAATCTGATTCATTATGATCTAGGATCAGGTCCCCCTCTCCATGTAATCTGATTCATTATGATTGTGTTGTCTCATGTCTCTTTATATTCATGTAGCCTGGGGGCCATGTAATCTGATTCATTATGATTGTGTTGTCTCATGTCTCTTTATATTCATGTAGCCTGGGGGCCATGTAATCTGATTCATTATGATTGTTTTGTCTCATGTCTCTTTATATTCATGTAGCCTGGGGGCCATGTAATCTGATTCATTATGATTGTGTTGTCTCATGTCTCTTTATATTCATGTAGCCTGGGGCCATGTAATCTGATTCATTATGATTGTTTTGTCTCATGTCTCTTTATATTCATGTAGCCTGGGGGAAATGTAGCTGTATTGAAATCACCTTGTTTTATAACCTCTTTGTTTCTCATTGGTACTTCAGTTGTCCTGACAACGCCCACTTCTTTCACACAGTAATGCTCCAGCATCCACTCAGAGATTATGCATCTAATGCCTTCCTCAATACTGCAGAGTTGTTAAGCAAGTCCCTGAGATCGTCCTGTTCAACCACATGTATTAGTTTATTTGTCAGATGAAACCTGAGGGGGCTGTAGTGGGTCATAAAGCATCAACATGGTTCTGAGGTCCTCAACAATGTTATTCTGTACCGTAGCTGGGATGCAGTGTTCCTGGTTTACTAAATAACAAGACAGATATTGTTTTAGAGACGTTCAATTAGCTGCTCAGTGTTGATCTCTGTGTCTTGAACATATTCAGCCTCTGGCAGACTCTCTACATCGCTCATGTCATCTTCAATGGGATCAGTCCCAGTCTCAAATTCATCATGAGGGCAATTCTCATCTATGTTGGCTCTTTAAAGCTCTGTGTGGTTTTGGTAGATGTGTGACCGATAGAAGCTGAAACATCTATTTGTTTTCCCACACCCATTAACTCCACAGGTAGTTAGAACATGTGGTTCATGCTGGTGGTAGAGGACAATATGTGTGAGTAGTCTGGACACAGAGAATGTTTGCTCGTTGCAATGTGGACAATAGAATAGAGTTGACTTTCTTCAGAAAGATTGTGAACCTTGGAATGATGGGATGGAATCATGGAGATCATTGGTTCTCAGACACTTGCAGATATCATCAAGGGACCAGTCTTCCACAGCCACTCTAATTCAAGTTGACACTAAAACCAGAAGTGAAATGTATTAGTGTTGAGGCTAAAACAAAACCTATCCCACTCTCTCCAGACAACCACCTTTCCTCCTAATTAGTATTCATGGTTGTTCCAAAACGAAGCAGAGCTTGTCAGGAAGGTGAAGATGTCCGTCTCTTATTTATGTGTCGCCATATTTCTTAGTTTGGGTCATTATGGGATTCTGCAGTCCCACATTTAAGTGTTGACTCAGATAATATGATGCTCCAAATGGGGCATTAAGTTCTTCTTCCATGTCAACCCAAATTGTCCTGTTAGAGTTGTCAATAAAGAGCCTATCAGGGCCGTTATAATGTCTTCTTGATATAATTGTCCTATTAGAGTTGTCAGTAAAGAGCCTATCAGGACAGTTATAAAGTCTTGTTGATATAATTGTCCTGTTAGAGTTGTCAATAAAGAGCCTATCAGGGCAGTTATAAAGTCTTCTTGATATAATTGTCCTATTAGAGTTGTCAATAAAGAGCCAATCAGGGCAGTTATAAAGTCTTGTTGATATAATTGTCCTATTAGAGTTGTCAATAAAGAGCCAATCAGGGCAGTTATAAAGTCTTCTTGATATAATTACATGTTGGGGAGCTTTAATCCTCCCTTCTAAGTCTTTGTCTGTAAACTAGTTTGGTTCATCCAGGTCCTTTTAATAGTCCAGATGAATAATTTTTATTGGTGTTAAAGGAGTAGGCAGGTATGGACAGTGGAAACATTAATCATGTTGTCTCTGGTGTTAAAGGAGTAGGCAGGTATGGACAGTGGAACATTAATCATGTTGTCTGTGGTGTTAAAGGAGTAGGCAGGTATGGACAGTGGAAACATTAATCATGTTGTCTCTGGTGTTAAAGGAGTAGGCAGGTATGGACAGTGGAAACATTAATCATGTTGTCTCTGGTGTTAAAGGAGTAGGCAGGTATGGACAGTGGAAACATTAATCATGTTGTCTGTGGTGTTAAAGGAGTAGGCAGGTATGGACAGTGGAAACATTAATCATGTTGTCTCTGGTGTTAAAGGAGTAGGCCGGTATGGACAGTGGAAACATTAATCATGTTGTCTCTGGTGTTAAAGGAGTAGGCAGGTATGGACAGTGGAAACATTAATCATGTTGTCTCTGGTGTTAAAGGAGTAGGCAGGTATGGACAGTGGAAACATTAATCATGTTGTCTCTGGTGTTAAAGGAGTAGGCAGGTATGGACAGTGGACACATGAATCATGTTGTCTCTGGTGTTAAAGGAGTAGGCAGGTATGGACAGTGGAAACATTAATCATGTTGTCTCTGGTGTTAAAGGAGTAGGCAGGTATGGACAGTGGACACATTAATCATGTTGTCTCTGGTGTTAAAGGAGTAGGCAGGTATGGACAGTGGAAACATTAATCATGTTGTCTCTGGTGTTAAAGGAGTAGGCAGGTATGGACAGTGGAAACATTAATCATGTTGTCTCTGGTGTTAAAGGAGTAGGCAGGTATGGACAGTGGAAACATTAATCATGTTGTCTGTGGTGTTAAAGGAGTAGGCAGGTATGGACAGTGGAAACATGCTGATGTTCCTCCTTGAGGACTGTGACTGATAGTCAACATACCTAGTTATCTACCTCTGATGTGAGCAGATCTCACTCCCAGACTGTGACTGATAGTCAACATACCTAGTTATCTACCTCTGATGTGAGCAGATCTCACTCCCAGACTGTGACTGATAGTCAACATACCTAGTTATCTACCTCTGATGTGAGCAGATCTCACTCCCAGACTGTGACTGATAGTCAACATACCTAGTTATCTACCTCTGATGTGAGCAGATCTCACTCCCAGACTGTGACTGATAGTCAACATACCTAGTTATCTACCTCTGATGTGAGCAGATCTCACTCCCAGCTCTAAGGTGAATTAACTTTTTAAATGCAGTAAGGCAGTGATCTCTCTTGTATCTTGGGCTGGCAGTTATCTTTGTTATGCTCCACTATTCTCCCTCAATCATTTAAATCTAAATGTTATGCAACAAGGGTTTCTTCTCAGTTTTACTAGAGTTTGTGATTGTTGTTTATCTCGTAGTACTTTCTGTTCTATATTCCACTTTGTCATTGTCTATACTTTCACTCAATGCCAAGTTCCCTAATGCTTTACTTATAGTAGGCTAACCAAGTTCCCTAATGCTTTACTTATAGTAGGCTAACCAAGTTCCCTAATTCTTTACTTATAGTAGGCTAACCAAGTTCCCTAATGCTTTACTTATAGTAGGCTAACCAAGTTCCCTAATGCTTTACTTATAGTAGGCTAACCAAGTTCCCTAATGCTTTACTTATAGTAGGCTAACCAAGTTCCCTAAAGCTTTACTTATAGTAGGCTAACCAAGTTCCCTAATGCTTTACTTATAGTAGGCTAACCAAGTTCCCTAAAGCTTTACTTATAGTAGGCTAACCAAGTTCCCTAAAGCTTTACTTATAGTAGGCTAACCAAGTTCCCTAATGCTTTACTTATAGTAGGCTAACCAAGTTCCCTAATGCTTTACTTATAGTAGGTGGGGATTTGAATATTTCTCTGAATCATTTAAATGAAAGATGGCCTCCAGGACAGTTCATTTCTATGAATATTAGTTTGGCCTCCAGGACAGTCCATTTCTATGAATATTAGTTTGGCCTCCAGGACAGTTCATTTCTATGAATATTAGTTTGGCCTCCAGGACAGTTCATTTCTATGAATATTAGTTTGGCCTCCAGGACAGTTCATTTCTATGAATATCAGTTTGGCCTCCAGGACAAGTTCATTTCTATGAATATTAGTTTGGCCTCCAGGACAGTCCATTTCTCTGAATATTAGTTTGAGCCAGTTGATGGAAAGGTTTGATATTGTAGATATTTGGAGATTAAAGTTTCTTAATGACGAGTCTTTCACTTGGAGTAATAAGACCCACTCCAGCCAATCACCACAGATCTTTGGTTGGTGTCGAAATGTTTTGATTAACAGGCTATTTCTGTTAACATCCTGGTCACTCCCCTTTCTGACCATAGAGCTGTTTATATTGACATTACACTGTTTATCTCTGATAATGGCCCTTACTGATCATAGAGCTGTTTATATTGACATTACACTGTTTATCTCTGATAATGGCCCTTACTGATCATAGAGCTGTTTATATTGACATTACACTGTTTATCTCTGATAATGGCCCTTACTGACCATAGAGCTGTTTATACTGACATTACACTGTTTATCTCTGATAATGGCCCTGGCAGAGCATCCTATTGGAAGCTTAATAGCTCTATATTAAAACATGAGATGGTCCAGATGGAGATAAACAATGTAATTAAACACTTCAGGAACAACGCTATGAATAACAATTCATACAGTAATAACTGGGAGCTTTTTAAGGTTGGAAGATATGCAAGAAAACATGAGAGTTTTGTTGCCAAGACCAGGAGAACTGAAGAAGAAAGTGTAATTACAAAGATCACCTGTCTTGTTCAAAAGCCTGTTGAAAGTCTTTCAGAGGAGGATAAATCTGTTCTGTTTGATCTACAACACCAGTTGGATGATATGTATAGACTGAAAGCAGACGGAACCTGTGTCAGATGTAGGTAGAAATGGAGGAGGATAAATCTGTTCTGTTTGATCTACAACACCAGTTGGATGATATGTATAGACTGAAAGCAGACGGAACCTGTGTCAGATGTAGGTAGAAATGGAGGAGGATAAATCTGTTCTGTTTGATCTACAACACCAGTTGGATGATATGTATAAACTGAAAGCAGACAGAACCTGTGTCAGATGTAGGTAGAAATGGCTAGATGAGGATGGACAAAATATGTCAGATTTTTTTTTCAGGTTAGAAAAATACCACTCTAAAAATAATACAATTCGGCAATTAAATATGACGGGTCTCATCACAGATGATCCCACATTAATCTACATCTTTAGTTGCATCTTCTACAGTATTGTGAGGTGTCCTCATCTTCTACAGTATTGTGAGGTGTCCTCATCTTCTACAGTATTGTGAGGTGTCCTCAACTCTTTGTTTTGATTGTCTGGGGGATGTGAAATCAGTTGGTGAGGCTGACAGGGAACAGTGTGAAAACCCTATTATAGTTGAACACATAATTTATTCTATTGAACAACTTAAAAATAATAAGTCTCCTGGGACTGATGGTATATCTGCTGAGTTTTACACAACTGTTTACAGAACAGTTAGTCCCTTTTCAGTTGGAGGTCTTTTCTGAAAGTGTTGCAGGAATTAAATTCCTCTATGTTTTAACACCCAATTAAAATTAAATACTCTGTCAATTCATAAGGATTTGTATGACCCTTATTTTATAGAATGGACAGAGTCCCAGTCTTAAAGTCAAACAGCAGCCTTTATTCACGAGAGTACTGCTCCTTACACATTTTACCACAGGTTATAAACTGAAAATGACGTCAGTGTTTTCTAAATGTTCCGTCTCTTCTTGACACTGGTAGAAAGGCTCTATAGTTCTCAAGCCTTCCCACCTCGCCTAGAGCCAAGGTCAGCCTGTGTAGATAAGCCTTCTAGCCAGTCTGGCGATTTAGTTCATTCATTTCTACCAAGGAACAGACAGTCATTGTTCTAATTCTTGATTATATTTACACACATTATATTCAGTACTAGGATTAAAAAGAAAATTCATACATATACAGTAACATGATAGTACTCTGATTAGTACATATACAGTAACATAATAGCATTCTGATTAGTACATATACAGTAACATAATAGTGTTCTGATTAGTACATATACAGTAACATAATAGTATTCTGATTAGTACATATACAGTAACATAATAGTATTCTGATTAGTACATACACAGTAACATAATAGTATTCTGATTAGTACATACACAGTAACATAATAGTATTCTGATTAGTACATATACAGTAACATAATAGTATTCTGATTAGTACATATACAGTAACATAATAGTATTCTGATTAGTACATATACAGTAACATAATAGTATTCTGATTAGTACATATACAGTAACATAATAGTATTCTGAATTATCAGTCCTGATTGAAATGTATACATAAATAGTCATTATTGATCAAAATTCCCTTAACATATCCACCCTTTGATTAAATATTATACATCCAATCACACATGTAGTTATATTGTAATATTAAAAAGCCTATTTCTATTTTTATTAGAAATATTTCTTGCCATCAAAACATCACCTAAACCTAAACCCCATACTTGCATTCGCCACAACTGTTTCTCAGGCCTACATCAGAATCATAACTCTTCTTATCAGGATTTTCGTTACAATCTTCATAAACAAAACAGTCTAATAATGAAACAAGATACAACCTAACCTCCCTAAACATCAAAAATGGTCTCATCAAATATAAATTCCCCGCAAATGAAGGATCCAGATTCATCCACTTGTCCTGTAGACAATCAGCACTCCGCAGGTCAGAACCTGGAATCCCCTGGTACCTCACCATTTATTGTCATCGATTTCTCCAGAGTCCTGGAAATAAGGCCTCAGGGAATTAGACAACAGCCACATAAAACTAAAACAGTCACACAGGTGAATGTAGCCCATAATACATTGATCATATTATTATTTTTTCAATTTTCCGAACATACTATCGAACCCAATTAGTCAGAGAAGTATCCACCCCAGAGTTTTCTGCCAACCCGTGAGCCAGGGTGGTCAAACCAGCTGAGGCTTCGGGCACTGATTCGTCCGGAGCTGTGTTATTTGGGATGTAAGCACAAACATGGTCCCGATAATCACGCATACTTCTCCTATTTCAGCCAATAACATATCTAATGCAATTCTATTCTGCCAAGCCATCAGGCTGGTTGCTTCAGTCTGTTCTGTAAAACCTTTAATAGCATCTCTGGTATACTTGTTAAAGCTCTGT
The DNA here is from genome assembly GCF_002021735.2 of Oncorhynchus kisutch. NCBI lineage: Eukaryota > Metazoa > Chordata > Actinopteri > Salmoniformes > Salmonidae > Oncorhynchus > Oncorhynchus kisutch. The sequence continues at coordinate 23,993 of NW_022264214.1, read as the reverse complement.
TGATTATCATAAATATAATTAATCCAGTCCACGTTCTTATTGAGAGTAGACCACCCGGAAATACTTAACTCTAATCCTGCTAGGATCTGATTTCTTGCTTTGAACTCATCTGGCACCCCCCCGTGGAACCCCAATGTTATCAATGTATACTTTGTCCTCAAGAGACCCGGATGGAGTAGCTCTTTTCTCCCATTTGGCTAAACTTCATGTCTTGGTGTTGAATGAGTGTGAAAGGCATTCCCAAATGTACAAGGGAGCATAATCCTGTCCAATCTGTCGGTAAAACCTCGCCCTGACATCATTTCCCAAGAGTACTGTACCGGGCCAAACGGTAATAATCTCCTCCGGTCACTGTAAAGGGAGGAAGTCTTGATTTAAGGGGAACCTGGGGATATAAATAGTGCAATCAATACAACTGTCATTATCTGGCATTCCTGCATTCGTGAACAGCTTTACCATACCGGCCTAAACTCCTCTACCCAGAACCATACTAGGGTGTCGACCAAGACCTGGTCATCTCCATACCACAACCCTAGATCCTCCTTCATTTTTGTTTAAAGGGTTAGGTGTATCTTTATGCAATACATCCCTCTCTCCTGATTACAATCAAAAACTCTCACCTTCACTATACTCTACCTTCTTCCATACTGGGTGAGTGGATTCATATAGCCCCGATATAGCCCTCTCTCTCCAAATGAGCTATGACCTGTGTCCACGATCAATATGGGAACCTGCACCGATATATGCCATAATGGCTCAGAGTCCTAGACTGCCATGTAGTTAGAGACTTCATTTTGGTCTACATAAAATTCCATTGAGAGATCCTTCCCAACCTCTACTCTAACTTCCTGTCTACCCAGATCTAGGGATCTCTTATGCTTATTTTGGAACAAAATCCTCATCGTCTAAACCATGGGTCAAATTACCACTCTCCGCATACTCAAGTAGGACGTGCTGTATCAGGAATATGTCACCCATGATAAGACAGCTCAGACGAACAGCTTCCATGTGAAACCCCACCCTCTCCCCGAGAACACATCACTAGCAAGAGTCAGACACATCTTCACTTCTATGAACAAAAACAGGGGTGATAGGACAGGTAGGATTACTTCATTCGAGAGATGGCCTCTGGAATTCTGTTAATTCCAGTTCTCCTCTCGAACACTGTTTATTGTTTGACAGTGTCAGAGTGTCTTACCCTCAAATCAAATCAAATTTTATTTTTCACATACACATGGCTAGCAGATGTTAATGCGAGGGTAGCGAAATGCTTAATAACCAACAAGTAATCTTACTAACAATTCCAAAACTACTGTCTTATACACAGTGTAAGGGGATAAAGAATATGTACATAAGGATATATGAATGAGTGATGGTACAGAGCAGCATAGGCAAGATACAGTAGATGGTATCGAGTACAGTATATACATATGAGATGAGTATGTAAACAAAGTGGCATAGTTAAAGTGGCTAGTGATACATGTATTAAATAAGGATGCAGTCGATGATATAGAGTACAGTATATACGTATGCATATGAGATGAATAATGTAGGGTAAGTAACATTATATAAGGTAGCATTGTTTAAAGTGGCTAGTGATATACATCATTTACATCATTACCCATCAATTCCCATTATTAAAGTGGCTGGAGTTGAGTCAGTGTCAGTGTGTTGGCAGCAGCCACTCAATGTTAGTGGTGGCTGTTTAACAGTCTGATGGCCTTGAGATAGAAGCTGTTTTTCAGTCTCTCGGTCCCAGCTTTGATGCACCTGTACTGACCTCGCCTTCTGGATGATAGCGGGGTGAACAGGCAGTGGCTCGGGTGGTTGATGTCCTTGATGATCTTTATGGCCTTCCTGTAACATCGGGTGGTGTAGGTGTCCTGGAGGGCAGGTAGTTTGCCCCCGGTGATACGTTGTGCAGACCTCACTACCCTCCCGCCGTGTGATATGAATCCGGGTAGCTCTTTCAGCTAGCTGTCACCAGGAGTCCTTGGTATGGTCCCCCCAACAAGCCTCTGGGACTGGATTGAGTGACTTCACCTGTAGTTCACCTGTAATGCATAAAATCCTGGACATACAGGCTTGGTTAACAAACAGTTTCTCATATGTTTTATCTGATTATATCTTTAACTTATATGCCTATTTGTTAGCTAAAAAACTTATTTTTTTAAATGATTAGTTTCTTATCCAATAGGCCACTAACTTACCCATCCCCCTTTTGATACCTGGCTCTGCCCAGGTAACAACCTTATATACCCTAAATAATGACTTAGGTAGGATTAGTAAATTATCCTTATTTCCTGACATTATCATGTATGTCCAATTCTCCCTTGGGCATCCATTCATCCCAATCCTGTATCAATTCTCTGTCCAGTGTCTTATCTAGTTTAAGAAGTATCTGTGCTATTTATTTATGTTCTTAAATATATATATTTACCGATTTAAACAGTCATTCCTTTCTCTCCTATCTCTCAAAATGCCGCTCACTGTTGACGTCTCACTGTTGATTTTAGAAAAAACATGTCCTATTGGCTTAATACGGTGTCCTGTCCAAACCTCAAAGGACCATGTTTTATCTCCCCCTATTTATTCTCAATGATAAATAGGATTATTTTCTGTTGTAATACCAAATCAATAATAGCCAATTCAACAACTTCACAGCTAATATTGTAAATCAGAATCCTGAAACACTTTCTCATCAGTGATTCAAACAATAATTCTAACCCCAAACTAAAACTCCATTATAATTAATTTACCTTAAAATTAGTAACCCAACTGACCACAATTCATTATACAAATGGCTTTCCCCTGAGGCTGATCAGACCCCAAGAGATAGCCACGATAAGGTCAAAAGGTCATATCACCCTTTTATAGTCATGTTCCATACCATATTAGACATATTAAAGAACCCTTTATCCTTAAAAAAAAAATTCACTTGTGTAATTAAAACTCATAAAATAAAAACTCATAAAGTTCCATATGTGAGCGTGCCTCTTTAAAATACCTTTGCACTAAAACAAATAGTCCTAACAAATGTTTTATGTGTATATATTTGCAAACCTTAATGAATAAACAACTTAATAAACTTCCAGGTCTTTTCAATTTGGTCGTTTATGGCCTCAATCTCACCCACTCTCCCCAAGATTATAATCCCAGGAAACGTCTAAAAGTGAGACACGTAAACATCAATTTTCCCAGAAGAACACAACACTCCTAACTAGCATTCACTATGCTACATCGATTCAGAAACTCAAAAGTGAACTATAAACTAAACCTAATGATAATTCCCCTTTACCTCAAATCATTAATCATAAGTTTTAAACAACGTCAATGTATATGTTTACTTAAATGAACATGCTTCCCTTAGATACAATTAACCTGATAACATTATTATCCAATGCTACCCTTAGATACAATTAACCTGATAACATTATTATCCAATGCTTCCCTTGGATACAATTAACCTGATAACATTATTATCCAATGCTTCCCTTGGATACAATTAACCCGATAACATTATTGTTTTACTTTTTCCCCTCTGCTGCAAATGTCGTACATTTCTCAGTGTAAGAAATCCTAATCCCAGATATTTACTAAAAATGTAAACGCGTTTTCCCTTGGCTCCTTCAACTCACATATTTTAGATCAATTCCATCCGTCCCGGAATGAAGAATCCTACTTAAACACACTAGAATACAATGTTTACCTAAATTAAATCAAACTCCAAAATTGACCATAACTAGCAAACAAATAAACAAACCACTTTTATCAGCTAAAAACAAACTATACGAAAACTCACTACTTTATAATGCTTCAGATGACAAAATTTCTCAGAGACTCACGTCCACATCTGTTAGTTCCTCAAGAAAAAAACAAAAAAAAAACAACTTGTTACAGATGTCTACGTTTCAGGGGAAAAGCTTGAATAACCAAATTCAACTTCTACTTCCCGCAGTTATGTTTTTCTATAGAGGTAGCTTTTCAACATGAAATACCCTGACATGGTTCCACACTATGGAAAGTGCTCAAATTCACTTGTGTTACATAAACAATCAAACCTGGAATCACAACCATCGGAATCCATTACCACGATGTTTTACGATTCATACATCCAGTCCCTCTCTCTCCCATAGCCGAGTTCGATCCAAACAAACGCCACAAATCTTATGATGCCTACTTAACGTATCACCTGATAGTTTTTAGCATCTTTCCTGACTATCCTGGCGACTCTCAAATTACTGTTAAAAATGTATTTTGTAATTTATATCAACTTCTGAAAAGTTACTCGAAATACTAATACACACACTAACAGACAAACAATTTTCTCCATTAACCCCATTCACAACGTAATTTCCGTGGCGACCAATAGTGCTTCGCTAGTGACGTCATCATCAAGCACTCAACCTTGGCCCAATCCGTAACGACTTTCAATGAATTGTAAATAATTGTTGTTCGATAAACCAAACCTAATTTATCACATCTGTTCAAATCCTGAATTATAATTTACCACCCCAACCAATATCTCTAAATTTGCTAATTTTATAAAAACATTTCGATGGGCATAAATCGTAATTGTCTCTTTGTTATCATTTAGAATCCATTTTCCTCTAAGTAACTGTCTCGTCTTTGACTTAGCATTTTAATTACGACTCTATTCCCAATACGTTATTCACTTGTCTAATTAAAACTCACACTAGCATATGTGAGTGTACACCTTTAAAATACCTTGTCACTGGGAACAGGGAAATCCCCTTAACCCAAACTTTTACTCCTACAACGACACCCAATAATTCTGATAATCCCTTCACATCATTTGTTTAAAAATCTCTTGATGTTTCATGTAACTCATGTCTATCTTCAAATTGTCGTCCCAAAATATTTTATACATACACTCAAACCACTGTGATTGACGTGCACTGTCCCTTTAAGATAAAACATTTCATTTTTTCCCGCAATGAAAACGGAAAACAGATCATGTTTAGAATACGTTACTTTTCGTCACTGGCGTTACCTAACCAAAAATCAATACTTAGGAAAACAATCACAACTTTTCACGATTAAACTATTCTTACCTATTTTATAGACCAAAGCGTTGCACCATATAGCCCATTGAGTGCCTAGCACTTCCGTTGCAAGCTGTAGCATCTTTTCAGACTATCTTTACGATACTTCTCCTTTTTAAAAGAAATGTATTTGGAACTTCTGGCCGCTTTTGTAAAGTAACTCTAAGCTATAATGCATTTTCCCTCTAAATGCCACAACCCATTTTCTCTGTTTAAATTTGAGGAACGATGTTGTTCAACGTGAAACGACATCACAATCTGCCTGCCTCTGTTAAATATATATTCCCTATTCAGATTGCGGTCAGTTTTAAATTCTAATCATCAAAGTAAAACCAACCAAGCTTCTCAATTTACTATACCCTAACACCTGAAAGTACCATGTTTTGTGCTAAATTTATCATATGTCAGTCGATTCATAAATACCTATAACGTCCGGATAGCATGAAATTATCCCCTACATTTAACTTTAGGTGACTTTCTCTTCTATGATAGATTTATTTAAATACGACTCCCATCTCAATACATTATTCCCCCACATCATTAGCATAACACAACGTTAACTATTCATGAAAATCGCAAATGAAATGAAATTAATCTATTTGCTCTCAAGCTTAGCCTTTTGTTAACAACACTGTCATCTCAGCTTTTCAAAATATGCTTTTGAACCATAGCTAAACAAGCATTTGTGTAACAGTATTGATAGCCTAGCATAGGATTATGCCTCTCTTTCAGCATGCAACATTTTCCACAAAAAACAGAAAAGCATTCAAAGAAAATGATTTACCTTTGAAGAACTTCAGATGTTTTCAATGAGGAGACAGCAAATGTTCCGTTTTTACAAAAAATATTATTTGTGTCGACTAATCGCTCCGTTTTGTTCATCACGTTTGGGTAAGGAATTTTTTATATTTTTTAAACGCTAACTTTTTTCCAAATTAACTCCATAATATCGACAGAAACATGGCAAACCAATGTTTAGAATCATTCCTCAAGGTGTTTTTCACATATCTATCGATGATAAAATCCATCGTGGCAGTTGACTTTCTCTTCTGAAGAAATGGAACGCGCATGGACCTACAGATTACGCACAAAGGACACCGGGCGGGACACCAGGTAAATGTAGTCTCTTATGGTCAATCTTCCAATGATATGCCTACAAACACATCACAATGCTGCAGACACCTTGGAGAAACGACACAAAGGGCAGGCTCATTCCTGGCGCATTGACAGCCATATAAGGAGACATTGGAACACAGCGCCTTCAGAATCTGGGGCATTTCCAGTATGAAACTTCATCTTGGTTTTGCCTGTAGCATTAGTTCTGGGGCACTCACAGATAATATCTTTGCAGTTTTGGAAACGTCAGTGTTTTGTCCTACCTCCAGATAACAGGGAGGGGTATTTAGATCCGGGATCGAAGGACCAATATTTAGAGGAATTCTAAATTCCTATATCTTTTGTAGCCAAAACCAAAATCACACTCTATTTCATAATAAGTTGTAAGTTTATCATTTCTTGCATGAAATAGATCGAGACCAGTCTTAAAAGTCAGGTAACAGCGTTTAATTCAAGAAGGTACTGACCCAAAATACAAAGAACATTACATTTTTAAGAGAGAACATAAAATGACGTCATCAGTTTCTCACACTCTCTCCGATCCACACAATAGCGCAGTGTCTTCAGGTCTGGAGACCGTCTTCTACTCCCCTCATAAAACAAACATTCCAATCTGTCTAAAATATATACTTTTCTCCACTAATGGAACATCAAACAAACATTCTTATCTGTCTGAAAGGATATATGCCCTCCTTCTCCCTTTCCCGCAAGGTACAGACAATTCATTTGTTTTACTTACATTTTCAGTAACAGCTTACCAAGAACCCATACATTTCATACCATAACATAATAGTATTAAAATAAATGGTTCTAATTTAAATGTATACATAATGAATCATTTCAACTATAATTTCCTCCAACATCAGGCCAATTTGTTACAACAACATTTGATTCTCAATATGATTCTCCTCTAACATCAAACCGACCATTATTTAAGACCAAGTTTAAATTAGTACCTCCTCCTCTCTCTCTCTCTCTGGATCGCTCCCATGACTTTAAAACAGAAACTAAGTGGCTAGCGCTGGGATTGTACCTGATCCTGAGAGCCGAAGCATGCGTTTTACAGCCTTCTCCCATTCCCATCCCCATCACCCGAACAAGGGTTTAGGGCCTTACTCTATCCCCATCACCCTAGCAAGGGTTTAGGGTCTTACTCTATCCCCATCCCCATCACCCTAACAAGGGTTTAGGGTCTTACTCTAACCCCATCCCCACCACCCTAGCAAGGGTATAGGGTCTTACTCTATCCCCATCCCCATCACCCTAACAAGGGTTTAGGGTCTTACTCTATCCCCATCCCCACCACCCTAGCAAGGGTATAGGGTCTTACTCTATCCCCATCCACAACACCCTAGCCAGGGTTTAGGCCCTTCCTTTATACCCAATGCCCTAGCAAGGGTGTAGGGCCTTCCTTTATACCCAACACCCTACTAAGGGTTTAGGGCCTTATTCTATCCCCATCCACAACACCCTAGCAAGGGTTTAGGCCCTTACTTTATACCCAACGCCCTAGCAGCGAAACATAAACCTACTTGAATGTAACAGCGCTCACTCTTGGCCCATAGTGGTCCGTTTCCACATCATCTCCCAATGTCCTCAGACATTGCCCCCTAGTGGTCAGACATGGTTGGACGTTGAATACTGGGTGACCTGGCTGGAGAAAGCACATGACTCACTGTTGCCCCCTAGAGGTCCGACATGGATGGACAAAGCACATTACTCACTGTTGCCCCCTAGTGGTCAGACCTGGCTGGACAAAGCACATGACTCACTGTTGCCTCCAAGTGGTCTGACCTGGCTGGACAAAGCACATGACTCACTGTTGCCCCCTAGTGGTCTGACATGGATGGACGTTGAATACTGGGTGACCTGGCTGGATAAGCACATGACTGAAATCCTTACATCGTGGCAGGAGAGACCGGTTTCATCATTTTACCACATTCAGAGATCGATTCATAGCCAACTTTATCAAAAGTATTATAAAATAATGAATCGATTTTAAACCATGTTTTGGATAATTTAAACACTTTACCTTTTTGTCATGTACATTTTCTTCTATTCATTTTAAAAAAAAACAGTTCAATGTAACTCAACGTAATCTATGTAATCCTCAAAAGTAATGATTCATCATGACAGGTCCATAAACAACTACTAGTAATGCTGCATGCTCCAAAACAAGGTATACATCAACATTGTGATGTCACATGGTGCCGTTCAGAACCTTCAGAGATACACGTAATGATGTCACATGGTTCTGTTCAGAACCTTCAGAGATACACATTATGATGTCACATGGTTCTGTTCAGAACCTTCAGAGATACACATAATGATGTCACAAGGTAAATAACCTTTCTGGTAAAAACTGTTACAAATTGCTGAGGTGTGTAAACCAAAAAAACTTTGTCAGACGGACAATATTAAATATGAGATGAAAGGTGAGCTCCTAGTGAGTTCAGGAAGCCAAGCTGGCGTTCTGTGTGATCTTCACAACTGTAAATATAATAGCTTTTAAACCAAAAACACTTTGTCACATGGACAATATTAAATATGAGATGAAAAGGTGAGCTCCTAGTGAGTTCAGGAAGCCAAGCTGGCGTGGGGGCAGATCTTTAGAATATATGCCCATTTGTTCTAACAATAAAAAACATCCTAAATTTAAATTTAGAAAGAGACAGAATTTCTTAGCATTTTGTCTTTTTTTTCTCAACAATGAGTCGGCATCTGACGGCTTCTCGTAGGCCGCATCACATATGGTCAGGCAAACAATTAAAACGTGTGTGTTGGTCCTCTACCCTCCTTTTCTAAATGGAT
>NW_022264214.1:5000-7500 GCF_002021735.2 Oncorhynchus kisutch | reverse complement strand
TGTGTTGCTGCCATGCTGTGTGTTGTCTTTAGGTCTCTTTAGTAGTGTTGTGTTGCTGCCATGCTGTGTTGTTGTCTTAGGTCTCTCTTATGTAGTGTTGTGTTGCTGCCATGCTGTGTTGTTGTCTTTAGGTCTCTCTTTATGTAGTGTTGTGTCGTCTCTCTTGTTGTGATGTGTGTTTTGTCTATATCTTTACTTCCCGGCACTGCAGGAGGCCTTTTGCCTTTAGGGAGGCCGTCATTGTAAATAAGAATGTGTTCTTTAACTGACGTGCCTAGTTAAATAAAAAGGGTAAACTATATATACATAGTATATGTATATACTATATACAGTATATTATACTCTATTGGCAGATGTGCTTTGGAACTATCCAAATGAAGTGAAACACAAGTTGAGCTTCGTTGACAGTCTACAGACTATCTACCTCACATTCAACTATGTATCAACTGATGAACCCTTTAGTTTCCCCTCTGTAGATATGCTTTGGGACGATCCATATAAAGACTGTTTATTTAAGTTTATATGCAGTAATCACTCAACACATCCTAAATCTGTAACTGTTGCTGGGATGAATGAAATGGCCATTTTAGGACACAGGAGCAGATGGAGAAATGCACCAAGAGGGAAACAAACTGTCACTATATTTAAACTTGTCTTTCCTGTTGGGAAACAAACTGTCACTATATTTAAACTTGTCTTTCCTGTTGGGAACAAACTGTCACTATATTTAAACTTGTCTTTCCTGTTGGGAAACAAACTGTCACTATATTTAAACTTGTCTTTCCTGTTGGTGATGAAGAAACGCATCAGAGGCATAGTTTTAAAGTTCATATTTGAATGAACCCCTTAGAGTCTGGGTCAACCTATAGAACATTGACCCAGTCCTCAAACTCCTCCTCAGTCATCCAGGTGAAGAGGCTGCTGTGGGACCTCTAGAACATTGACCCAGTCCTCAAACTCCTCCTCAGTCATCCAGGTGTAGAGGCTGGAGTGGGACCTCTAGAACATTGACCCAGTCCTCAAACTCCTCATCAGTCATCCAGGTGAAGAGGCTGGAGTGGGACCTCTAGAACATTGACCCAGTCCTCAAACTCCTCCTCAGTCATCTAGGTGAAGAGGCTGCTGTTGGACCCTCATGCACACAAAAACACAAGCAAGCAGATAAACACACACACATATTCACAGGTACTTTACAGGTCAGTGATTGGAATGGAAGATGGGTTAGAAGAGACAGAATGGTCCAGGGACTATAGAGACAGAATGTTCCAGGGACTATAGAGACAGAATGTTCCAGGGACTATAGAGACATAATGTTCCAGGGACTATAGAGACAGAATGTTCCAGGGACTATAGAGACAGAATGGTCCAGGGACTATAGAGACAGAATGGTCCAGGGACTATAGAGACAGAATGGTCCAGGGACTATAGAGACAGTTCTGTTAGAAGAGACAGAATGTTCCAGGGACTATAGAGACAGAATTGTACGGGAACTATAGAGACAGTTCTGTTAGAAGAGACAGAATGGTCCAGGGACTATAGAGACAGAATGGTCCAGGGACTATAGAGACAGAATGGTCCAGGGACTACAGAGACAGAATGGTCCAGGGACTACAGAGACAGAATGGTCCAGGGACTATAGAGACAGAATGGTCCAGGGACTATAGAGACAGAATGGTCCAGGGACTACAGAGACAGAATGGTCCAGGGACTACAGAGACAGAATGGTCCAGGGACTATAGAGACAGAATGGTCCAGGGACTATAGAGACAGAATGGTCCAGGGACTACAGAGACAGAATGGTCCAGGGACTATAGACAGAATGGTACAGGGACTACAGAGACAGAATGGTCCAGGGACTATAGAGACAGAATGGTCCAGGGACTACAGAGACATAATGGTCCAGGGACTATAGAGACAGAATGGTCCAGGGACTATAGAGACAGAATGGTCCAGGGACTATAGAGACAGAATGGTCCAGGGACTATAGAGACAGAATGGTCCAGGGACTACAGAGACAGAATGGTCCAGGGACTATAGAGACAGAATGATCCAGGGACTATAGAGACAGAATGGTCCAGGTCCAGGAGACAGAATGGTCCTATAGAGACAGAATGGTCCAGGGACTACAGAGACAGAATGGTCCAGGGACTACAGAGACCGAATGGTCCAGGGATCTTCTGTTTTTTGGGAATATTACCAGAGACCAGAGACGTTTTCCTATTTTTAGGTTGGCCTTGCTTTAACACAGGAGTCTAAACCCTATGTATCACACACACACACACACACACACACACACACACACACACACACACACACACCACACACACCACACACACACACGTCCCATCCCTCCCTCGTTCTCTTAGCAGCTCCTTCCAGGGAATCCTGGTCTGCTGATTGCTGCATTTAAAGAGATTAAATAAGAGGGGCGAGAGAGGGAGAGGGAGCGAGAGAGAGAGAGAGAGAGAGAGAGAGGAAGAGAGAAATAGAGAGAGAAGAC
>NW_022264213.1:0-33064 GCF_002021735.2 Oncorhynchus kisutch | reverse complement strand
TAGGACTATATTACTAGTGATATGGACTGGAATAGACTATATTACTAGTGATATGCTGGAATAGGACTATATTACTAGTGATGGGAATAGGACTATATTACTAGTGATATGGAATAGGACTATATTACTAGTGATATGGACTGGAATAGGACTATATTACTAGTGATATGGACTGGAATAGGACTATATTACTAGTGATATGGACTGGAATAGGACTATATTACTAGTGATATGGACTGGAATAGGACTATATTACTAGTGATATGGACTGGAATAGGACTATATTACTAGTGATATGGACTGGAATAGGACTATATTACTAGTGTTATGGAATAGGACTATATTACTAGTGATATGGACTGGAATAGGACTATATTACTAGTGATATGGACTGGAATAGGACTATATTACTAGTGATATGGAATAGGACTATATTACTAGTGATATGGACTGGAATAGGACTATATTACTAGTGATATGGACTGGAATAGGACTATATTACTAGTGATATGGACTGGAATAGGACTATATTACTAGTGATATGGAATAGGACTATATTACTAGTGATATGGACTGGAATAGGACTATATTACTAGTGATATGGACTGGAATAGGACTATATTACTAGTGATATGGAATAGGACTATATTACTAGTGATATGGAATAGGACTATATTACTAGTGATATGGACTGGAATAGGACTATATTACTAGTGATATGGACTGGAATAGGACTATATTACTAGTGATATGGACTGGAATAGGACTATATTACTAGTGATATGGACTGGAATAGGACTATATTACTAGTGATATGGACTGGAATAGGACTATATTACTAGTGATATGGACTGGAATAGGACTATATTACTAGTGATATGGACTGGAATAGGACTATATTACTAGTGATGTGGAATAGGACTATATTACTATTATGGACTGGAATAGGACTATATTACTAGTGATATGGACTGGAATAGGACTATATTACTAGTGATATGGACTGGAATAGGACTATATTACTAGTGATATGGAATAGGACTATATTACTAGTGATATGGACTGGAATAGGACTATATTACTAGTGATATGGACTGGAATAGGACTATATTACTAGTGATATGGACTGGAATAGGACTATATTACTAGTGATATGGAATAGGACTATATTACTAGTGATATGGACTGGAATAGGACTATATTACTAGTGATATGGACTGGAATAGGACTATATTACTAGTGATATGGACTGGAATAGGACTATATTACTAGTGATATGGACTGGAATAGGACTATATTACTAGTGATATGGACTGGAATAGGACTATATTACTAGTGATATGGACTGGAATAGGACTATATTACTAGTGATATGGAATAGGACTATATTACTAGTGATATGGACTGGAATAGGACTATATTACTAGTGATATGGAATAGGACTATATTACTAGTGATATGGACTGGAATAGGACTATATTACTAGTGATATGGACTGGAATAGGACTATATTACTAGTGATATGGAATAGGACTATATTACTAGTGATATGGAATAGGACTATATTACTAGTGATATGGAATAGGACTATATTACTAGTGATATGGACTGGAATAGGACTATATTACTAGTGATATGGAATAGGACTATATTACTAGTGATATGGAATAGGACTATATTACTAGTGATATGGACTGGAATAGGACTATATTACTAGTGATATGGACTGGAATAGGACTATATTACTAGTGATATGGACTGGAATAGGACTATATTACTAGTGATATGGACTGGAATAGGACTATATTACTAGTGATATGGACTGGAATAGGACTATATTACTAGTGATATGGACTGGAATAGGACTATATTACTAGTGATATGGACTGGAATAGGACTATATTACTAGTGATATGGAATAGGACTATATTACTAGTGATATGGAATAGGACTATATTACTAGTGATATGGACTGGAATAGGACTATATTACTAGTGATATGGACTGGAATAGGACTATATTACTAGTGATATGGACTGGAATAGGACTATATTACTAGTGATATGGACTGGAATAGGACTATATTACTAGTGATATGGACTGGAATAGGACTATATTACTAGTGATATGGACTGGAATAGGACTATATTACTAGTGTTATGGAATAGGACTATATTACTAGTTATATGGACTGGAATAGGACTATATTACTAGTGATATGGACTGGAATAGGACTATATTACTAGTGATATGGAATAGGACTATATTACTAGTGATATGGAATAGGACTATATTACTAGTGATATGGACTGGAATAGGACTATATTACTAGTGATATGGACTGGAATAGGACTATATTACTAGTCATATGGACTGGAATAGGACTATATTACTAGTGATATGGAATAGGACTATATTACTAGTGATGTGGACTGGAATAGGACTATATTACTAGTGATATGGACTGGAATAGGACTATATTACTAGTGATATGGACTGGAATAGGACTATATTACTAGTGATATGGATTGGAATAGGACTATATTACTAGTGATATGGAATAGGACTATATTACTAGTGATATGGACTGGAATAGGACTATATTACTAGTGATATGGACTGGAATAGGACTATATTACTAGTGATATGGAATAGGACTATATTACTAGTGATATGGACTGGAATAGGACTATATTACTAGTGATATGGACTGGAATAGGACTATATTACTAGTGATATAGACTGGAATAGGACTATATTACTAGTGATATGGACTGGAATAGGACTATATTACTAGTGATATGGATTGGAATAGGACTATATTACTAGTGATATGGAATAAGACTATATTACTAGTGATATGGACTGGAATAGGACTATATTACTAGTGATATGGACTGGAATAGGACTATATTACTAGTGATATGGAATAGGACTATATTACTAGTGATATGGACTGGAATAGGACTATATTACTAGTGATATGGACTGGAATAGGACTATATTACTAGTGATATGGACTGGAATAGGACTATATTACTAGTGATATGGACTGGAATAGGACTATATTACTAGTGATATGGACTGGAATAGGACTATATTACTAGTGATATGGACTGGAATAGGACTATATTACTAGTGATATGGAATAGGACTATATTACTAGTGATATGGACTGGAATAGGACTATATTACTAGTGATATGGAATAGGACTATATTACTAGTGATATGGACTGGAATAGGACTATATTACTAGTGATATGGATTAGGACTATATTATTAGGACTATATTACTCTTATGGACTGGACTGATTCTATATTACTAGTGATGTGGACAGGAATAGACCTATATTACTAGTGATATGGACTGGAATAGGACTATATTACTAGTGATATGGACTGGAATAGGACTATATTACTAGTGATATGGACTGGAATAGGACTATATTACTAGTGATATGGACTGGAATAGGACTATATTACTAGTGATATGGACTGGAATAGGACTATATTACTAGTGATATGGAATAGGACTATATTACTAGTGATGTGGACTGGAATAGGACTATATTACTAGTGATATGGAATAGGACTATATTACTAGTGATATGGACTGGAATAGGACAATATTACTAGTGATATGGAATAGGACTATATTACTAGTGATATGGACTGGAATAGGACTATATTACTAGTGATATGGAATAGGACTATATTACTAGTGATATGGAATAGGACTATATTACTAGTGATATGGACTGGAATAGGACTATATTACTAGTCATATGGACTGGAATAGGACTATATTACTAGTGATATGGAATAGGACTATATTACTAGTGATATGGACTGGAATAGGACTATATTACTAGTGATATGGACTGGAATAGGACTATATTACTAGTGATATGGAATAGGACTATATTACTAGTGATATGGAATAGGACTATATTACTAGTGATATGGACTGGAATAGGACTATATTACTAGTGATATGGACTGGAATAGGACTATATTACTAGTGATATGGACTGGAATAGGACTATATTACTAGTGATATGGACTGGAATAGGACTATATTACTAGTGATATGGAATAGGACTATATTACTAATATGGACTGGAATAGGACTATATTACTAGTGATATGGAATAGGACTATATTACTAGTGATATGGACTGGAATAGGACTATATTACTAGTGTTATGGAAGAGGACTATATTACTAGTGATATGGACTGGAATAGGACTATATTACTAGTGTTATGGAATAGGACTATATTACTAGTTCTATGGACTGGAATAGGACTATATTACTAGTGATATGGACTGGAATAGGACTATATTACTAGTGATGTGGACTGGAATAGGACTATATTACTAGTGATATGGACTGGAATAGGACTATATTACTAGTGATATGGACTGGAATAGGACTATATTACTAGTGATATGGACTGGAATAGGACTATATTACTAGTGATATGGACTGGAATAGGACTATATTACTAGTGATATGGACTGGAATAGGACTATATTACTAGTGATATGGACTGGAATAGGACTATATTACTAGTGATATGGACTGGAATAGGACTATATTACTAGTGATATGGACTGGAATAGGACTATATTACTAGTGATATGGACTGGAATAGGACTATATTACTAGTGATATGGACTGGAATAGGACTATATTACTAGTGATATGGACTGGAATAGGACTATATTACTAGTGATATGGAATAGGACTATATTACTAGTGATATGGACTGGAATAGGACTATATTACTAGTGATATGGACTGGAATAGGACTATATTACTAGTGATATGGACTGGAATAGGACTATATTACTAGTGATATGGACTGGAATAGGACTATATTACTAGTGATGTGTACTGGAATAGGACTA
This sequence comes from Oncorhynchus kisutch, assembly GCF_002021735.2. NCBI lineage: Eukaryota > Metazoa > Chordata > Actinopteri > Salmoniformes > Salmonidae > Oncorhynchus > Oncorhynchus kisutch. Next base: position 28,150 of record NW_022264213.1, on the reverse strand, counting down.
TATTAGTATTGATAAGGACTGGAATAGGACTATATTTCTAGTGATGTGGACTGGAATAGGACTATATTACTAGTGATATGGACTGGAATAGGACTATATTACTAGTGATATGGACTGGAATAGGACTATATTACTAGTGATGTGGACTGGATAGGACTATATTACTAGTGATGTGGAATAGGACTATATTACGAGTGATATGGACTGGAATAGGACTAATTACCAGTGATATGGACTGGAATAGGACTATTATACTAGTGATATGGACTGGAATAGGTCTATATTACTAGTGATATGGACTGGAATAGGACTATATACTAGTGAATGGACTGGAATAGGACTATATTACTAGTGATATGGACTGGAATAGGACTATATTACTAGTGATATGGACTGGAATAGGACTATATTACTAGTGATATGGAACTGGAATAGGACTATCTTACTAGTGATATGGACTGGAATAGGACTATATTACTAGTGTTATGGAATAGGACTATATTACTAGTGATATGGACTGGAATAGGACTATATTACTAGTGATATGGACTGGAATAGGACTATATTACTAGTGATATGGACTGGAATAGGACTATATTACTAGTGATATGGACTGGACTAGGACTATATTACTAGTGATATGGACTGGAATAGGACTATATTACCAGTGATATGGACTGGAATAGGACTATATTACTAGTGATGTCGACTGGAATAGGACTATATTATCTCAGTAAGCGTTATTAGTTGGTTCCACAGACCTATCATATCTAACTGTTAATATTTGGTATTTCCTACTGGTTTTACTGTGTATAGTTATTACTAGAATTATTCTAATATTTACCTGAACACTATTCTCTGTGTCTGAAAGGCTCTCTGGAGCAGAATCCCCTACTCCAAGCCAACTCTCCTTGAGAAGTGACCATTCATGTTACGGTTTTCTAAGTGTGGTGAAGGAGAGTCGGACCAAACTGCAGCGTGTAGATTTCGATCCATGTTTAATCAAACAAACGTAACATGAATAAACACAAAACACTACAAAACAATAAATGTAATGAAAACCGAAACAGCCTATACTTGTCAACTAACAATGCGACAGGAACAAAGACACTAAGGACAATCACCCACGACAAACTCAAAGAATATGGCTGCCTAAATATGGTTCCCAATCAGAGACAACGATAAGCACCTGCCTCTGATTGAGAACCACTCCAGACAGCCATAGACTTTGCTAGATAACCCCACTAGCTACAATCCCAAATACATACACACCAAAACCCCAAGACAAAACACACCACAATACAAAAACTCCATGCCACACCCTGGCCTGACCCAATACATGAAGAAAAACACAAAATACTAGGACCAGGGCGTGACAATTCAATGGATCAACCAATCACATCTACAAATGGAGATCTCAGGTTTGTGCAGTGACCACTCCATGGATACATCGGAAATTATTCAGATCCCTTGACTTTTTAGACATTTTGTTATGTTACAGCCTCATTATAAAATGCATTTAAAATAAAAAAAAATCTCAGGAATCTACATATAAAACCTCATAATGACAAAGCGAAAACAGGTTTTCAGAAATGTTAGCAAATGTAACTTATTTATGTAAGTATTCAGACCCTTTGCTATGAGACCAAAAATGGAGCTCAGATGCATCCTCTTTCCATTGATCATCCTTGAGATGTTTCTACAACTTGATTGGAGTCCACCTTTGGTCAATTCAATTGATTGGACATGATTTGGAAAGTCACATACCTGTCTATTTAAGGTCCCACAGTCAACAGTGCATGTGGCCTCCATCATTCTGAAATGGCAAAAGTTTGGAACCACCAATACTCTTCCTAGAGCTGGCTGCACGGCCAAACTGAGTAATCGGGGGAAAGGGGCTTTTTTCAGGGAGGTGAGCAAGAACCCGATGGTCACTCTGACAAAGCTCTAGAGTTCCTCTGTGGAGATGGGAGAACCTTCCAGATGGACAACCAACCATCTCTGCAGCACTGCACCAATCAGGCCTTTATGGTAGTGGCCAGACAGAAGCCAATCCTCAGTAAAAGGACATGACAGCCTGCTTGGAGTTTGCCAAAAGTCACCTAAAGAAAAACAAGATTCTCTGGTCTGATGAAACCAAGATTGAACTCTTTGGCCTGAATGCCAAGTGTCACGTCTGGATGAAACCTGGCACCATCCCTGCGGTGAAGCATGGTGGTGACAGCGTCATGCTGTGGGGATGTTTTCAGCGGCAGGGACTGGGAGACTAGTCAGGATCGAGGCAAACCTGAACGGAGAAAAGGACAGTGGGATCCTTAATGAAAACCTGCTCCAGAGCACTCAGGACCTCAGACTGGTGCGAATATTTACCTTCCAATTTACCTTCCAACAGGACAATGACCCTAAGCACACAGCCAAGACAATGCAGGAGTGGCCTTGGGACGAGTCTCTGAATGTCCTTGAGTGTCCCAGCCAGAGCCTGGACTTGAATCCGATCAAACATCTCTGGAGAGACCTGAAAATAGCTGTGCAGCAACCCTCCCCGTCCAACCTGATAGAGCTTGAGAGGATCTGCAGAGAAGAATGGGAGAAACTCCCCAAATACAGGTGTGCCAAGCTTGTAGCGTCATACCCAAGACTAGAGGCTGTAATCACTGCCAAAGGTGCTTCAACAAAGTACTGAGTAAAGGGTCTGAATACTTAAATTAAATGCGATATTTCAGTTTTATTGCATTTTTTACAAATGAGCAAACATGTCTAAAACCTTTTTGATTTGTCATTATTGGGTATTGTGTTTAGATTGATGAGGGGGAAAGCTATGTAATCAATATTAGTGTAAGGCTGTAACGTAACAAAATTTGGAAAAAGTCAAGGGGTCTGAATTCTTTCCGAAGGCACCTATCACGTAATAAAATATAGATCTCAGTGACCTCAGTACAGTGACCTCTCCATGGATCCACCTATCACCTTTACAAATCTCAGGTTTGTGTTAAAGCTGCTATTCTATCTGTTTAAAGGTATTATTGATTGAGTTCAGTATGTTGTGCTCTAGCGCTATGATAGAAAATACTGTTACTGTACATTATTATCATTTTGGTTATACTGTACATTTTCCATAACTGACTGGTTGAGAAATATACTTCAGTTATTGATTCAGATGTACATATAATTCTGTCTTTGTTTAAATCCTCCTTTCCACAGCGTTAAACAGGAGAGGGTGGGGTCTCCGTGTCTGTCCATGAAGAGTGATTGGTCCATGGACAGGCCCATTAAGTTTGGAAAAGGTGCCAGGTATGTGAAAAACCTAACATAGAAATAACAGCCAATCACCTGATAGAAGATTACTGTTCTACAAACAATGATGAATAAGTGGGTTTTTCATATTGCAAATGCAACACAAGTCAACATCCAAAAGCAACATTTTGAAAAAGTGCTTTTTGGACCGTTTTTAGAAATTCTTTAGATTTTTTTTGTCAATTACACGTGTAAGAACTGTATGAATATACTTTAGTCCAATTTTATTATCATATATTTATTTTTTAATTTTAACTTGTGCATAAGGCATATATATGTTTTGTCCATTTGCAATATGAATTCATAGGAAGTCAAAAGTCAAAAATCAAAAATAGCAGAAAAGGTGCCAGGTGAAGAGTGATTGGTCCATGGACAGGCCCATTAAGTTTGGAAAAGGTGCCAGGTAAGTGAAGAACCTGACATACACATAAAATCACCTGATAGAAGATTAGTGTTCTACAAACAATGATGAATAAGTAATTGTGGTTTAAAATTAAAGAAAGAATAGCATTTATCATTCATAAACAAAACCCTCTTTGATGTGTCCACAGTGGTAAACAGGAGAGGGTGGGGTCTCCGTGTCTGTCCATGAAGAGTGATTGGTCCATGGACAGGCATATTAAGTTTGGAAAAGGTGCCAGGTAAGTGAAGAGCAGAAGCTTTCTCATGTAGATACTGATATGGTGCTGGAGGTGATGAATGTGTGAGGTTTAAAGGGGCAATCTATGATTGCTACGTCAATTATTTTACTTTTAAGTTTATGATATTCATAGCCATTGACTATAGAAGAATATAACTTATAAATACCTCATGAGCTCAGTTCAACTGTCGTACTCCATCAGAACCCAAAATATGAGCTTGTTTTACTTCAATGTTTGTAAACAACTGAATCGTCAACAAACAATGTATGGCTTCATAACATGGTTAAAACTTGGTTAAAACGTCAATTTTGATGTCATAGATGGCCAGTCCTGGCATCCATAGATCCATCCATGAATTTTGAGAGTGGTCACCTTTCTCCAACCCCATCCAAAAAATTGTTTGCCCAAAAATGTGGTGGTGTTTTCTTCAAGCTTTTTCTTTCTTCTTGTTGTTTCAACTGCAGATTGTCCCTTTAACAGGGGTTGGAATTCCCCTCATTTTAAAGAGGTTGTCAAGCTCTGACCTGAGATATCTCTGCTTTCTTTATATTTTGGTTAGGTCAGGGTGTAACGAGGGTGGGTATGCTAGTTTTTGTATTGTCTAGGGTTTTTGTATGTCCAGGTAATATGTATGTCTATGGTGGCCTGAATTGGTTCCCAATCAGAGGCAGCTGTTTATCGTTGTCTCTGATTGGGGATCATTTTTAGGTTGCCATTTTCCCTTTTGTGTTTGTGGGTTCTTGTTCTATGTTTAGTTGCCTGTCTGCACTACTCATATTAGCTTCACGGTTCGTTTTGTTATTTTGTTAGTTTGTTCAGTGTTCGTTCTTATAATACAGAACAATGTACGCATACCACCCTGCGCCTTGGTCTCCTCCTTACAACGATCGTGACACCTGTGAGTCTATCAGTCCAGGGCTGTATCCACAAAGCATCTCAGAAAAGGTCCTAGGAATTCTGTTAAAACCTGTTTTAAGACAAGAAAATCTCCCAACTGAGAGTAGGTTTTTAGAGGATGTTAAGACACAGCTCAGAGTAGGTTTTAGGATATTAAGACACTGCTCAGAGTAGGTTTTAGGATATTACGACACTGCTCCGAGTAGATTTTAGGATGTTAAGACACTGGTCAGAATACGTTTTAGGATGTTAAGACACTGCTCAGAGTAAGTTCTAGGATGTTAAGACACTGCTCAGAGTAGGTTTTAGCAGGATGTTAAGACACTGCTCAGAGTAGGTTTTTAGCAGGATGTTAAGACACTGCTCAGAGTAGGTTTTTAGCAGGATGTTAAAACTTCTTGTGGACTTTGTTCCTGTGGCGGGATCAAATCAGCGGATATTTTAGAGCGCCACCTATAGTTTTCGATTAAACTCAAACTTTCATTAAAACACACATGCAAGGTACTGAATTAAAGCTACACTCGTTGTGAATCTAGCCACCAAGTCAGACTTGTAAAATGCTTTTCGGCGAAAGCATGAGAAGCTATTATCTGATAGCATGCCTTCCCCAGAATACCAGACCTTTACCTAAATAACAGATTTTGCGGTAGCCGGCACTACCCAAAACGCAGAAATAAAATATAAAACATTCATTACCTTTGACGAGCTTCTTTCTTGGCACTCCTATATATCCCATAAACATCACAATTGGGTCTTTTTCCCGATTAAATCCGTCATTGTATAGGCAAAATGTCGTTTTCTGAAGACCGGTCTGAGCCAGGAATACTCCCTTTTACAAGACGCAACGTCACTTTTTAAAATGACAAAAGTTGCCTATAAACTTTTACAAATCATTTCAAACGACTTTTCTAAACCAACTTTAGGTATTAATAAACGTTAATAATCTATCAAATTGATCATGGGGCGATCTGTATTCGATAGCAGCAAGTCTTGAACTCATCGTCCATGTTTTCAATTTCACAGCATCCTTGGGCGAGCTCCAAGAAAGGAAGTGCCCTGACGTAATTTAACCAAGGATAAAGCAGGCAGAAAATGACAGTACTGGCGACATCGTGTGGAAGCTGTAGGCATTGTAATGGGGGCCTAGTTTTTTGCCTGTCGCCTTAGACAATACATTGACTGGCGGATGAATATTTTTTTTTGTGTTTTTGGTGACCAGTTTTTCGAGGGATCTTTACTCCTAAACACGTTCTGTTATAGCCACAGACACAATTTAACCAGTTTTAGAGACTTCAGAGTGTTTTCTATACACACATACTTATCATATGCATATACTATATTCCTGGCATGAGTAGCAGGACTGTTGCGCGATTTTTAACAAAAAGCTGCGAAAATTCGCATCATCCATAAGAGGTTTTAAGACACTGCTCAGAGTAGGTTTTAGGATGTTAAGACACTGCTCAGAGTAAGTTTTAGGATGTTAAGACACTGCTCAGACATTCTCAGAGCCAAGAGTTAAATAAACTTTAAGGAGTTCCTCAGCTGATAATCAGGACAGTTTGAGGTACTGCAAAGGGAAGATGGTGATGACGCTCATTGACTTTGGTTATTCCCCATCATTGGGGAACTCTACAGCTTCAGACAACCACAGTGAATGTGACTGGACATCAAATGCTGTTTGATTTCATTTTCACCTGACACGATCACTTTGCCTACTCTTAATTATTGTCTAATGTGTTTCCATGCATAACCCTTTTTTTTTAACCAATTCTGATAGTTGCTAAAAGCGGAATTTTGACAATATTACCGTTATGATTCTCCCGTTTAGCAACTCTCAATTGCTTTGGTACAGTAGGCATCAAGTCACTTGCCGATTTAATAACAACGTTTGAAAGGTCTATCATTTTCATCAAACACAATCAAAGTTAACATAAATATGCCTTCATTTGCCCAATGTAGACATATTTTTTAACATTGCGATGTTAAATGGATAACTTAGAATAACATGGTGTAGGTCATTCAATAATCCAAGGAAAAGGGTGTTTATTTATCAGCCTAGTGGTTATAAGTATTTAGGAATATCATATGAAATAGGCATCATGTGAAATCATTGCCAAATAAAAATAACAAAATATTTATGTTTCTGTCCATTTAGAAACAGAAATATTTAGATATTTCTAGATGAACAGAAACCCAAAACAAACATGAAAGATGGATAGTTATTAAACTCTGAAAATTCAGACACTGACGAAACCCTCCTTTTTCTTTCCACAGTGTTAATCAGGAGAGGGTGGGGTCACCGTGTCTGTCCATGAAGAGTGATTGTTCCATGGACAGGCCCATTATGTTTGGAAAAGATGCCAGGTAAGTGAAAAAACAGCTTCCACATTCCTGTAAATCTAGTAGGTTATCTCCTGTATAATAGTCTTTAAAACAGCAACCACATTTCTCTACCACATTGTGTACAGTGAGCTGACAGCCAGTCTACTGACAGAGGACCACTTCAGATGTTCAGTGTGTACAGAGGTTCTCAAAAAGCCAGTCTCCGTCCCCTGTGGACACAGTTACTGCAGACGGTGCATTGAGACCTACTGGAACCAGCCTGACCAGACAGGAGACTACGACTGTCCCCAGTGCAGAAAGAGATTCAGAACCCGTCCTGACCTCCTCACTAACTCATCCTTGGAGAAGGTGATTGAGAAACTCCACCAGGCAGGGTTCAAGGTCCCTGCTCTTCCCAAGCACTGCTACGCTGGACCTGGAGATGTGGCCTGTGATCTCTGCACTGAGAAACAGCTCAAAGCTGTGAAGTCCTGTCTGACCTGCACTGCCTCCTACTGTGAGAGACATGTCAGACAACACTACACCGTATCAGCTCTACAGAGACACACCCTGGTGGAGGTGACTGGAAACCTGGAGCAGAAACTGTGCCAACTGCACCACAGAGCTCTGGAGGTCTTCTGTAAGACAGACCAGGTTTCTGTTTGTCTGGTGTGTGCCTTGAAGGACCACAGAAACCATGATGTCATAAAGAATGAGAGAGATACAAAAGAGGTGGGTGTGTCTATAGTCTGGACTAGTGTTGTGTGATTGTGTCCATAATGTCCTTTTTAACTTCTTGTTAATCCAGCCGCATTGTCAGATTTAAAAAAGGCTTTATGGCGAAAGCATACCATGCGATTGTCTGAGGACAGCGCCCCGCACACAAAAGCATTACATACATTTTCCAACCAAGCAGAGGCGTCACGGAAGTCAGAAATAGCTATAAAATATATCACTTACCTTTGAAGATCTTCATCTGGTTGCAATCAGTCCCAGAAGTTTAAGACCGGAGACCATTACCAGAGATAAATAACGAAGTACACGCACTCACCGGAACGCGCTACAAACACTACAGCCAAAATGGAAGACACTTACTAAAACTATAAATTCTAGCTCATTTTTCAAAAAACATGCCTGAAACTCTTTCTAAAGACTGTTGACATCTAGTGGAAGCCCTAGGAACTGCAATCTGGGAGGACTACTTTTTATATTCCCAATGACAGCCATAGGAATCAAGGGTGAGCTGAATTAGTTTTTTTGGGATGGATTGTACTCAGGTTTTCGCCTGCGATATCGGTTATCTTATACTAACAGACATTATCTTAACAGTTTTGGAAACTTTAGAGTGTTGTCTATCCAATACTACCAATTATATGCATATCCTAGCTTCTGGACCTGAGTAACAGGCAGTTTACCTTGGGCACCTCATTCATCCAAACTTCCAAATACTGCCCCCTAGCCCAAATAAGTTATTAATCTCATCCATTAGGATGTAGCATTAAACAACATTGAGGACAAGCAGTCACACATTGTATCCTATGCTGTTCTGGTTTAGAATTCAGTCACCTGAATCTGGAAGTATAACACATTGAGCTTCTGAGCTTCTGTACTACATTATATTACTGTAATGATCAATTCTCTTCTGTCCTGTGTTATATTACTGTAATTATCAATTCTCTTCTGTCCTGTGTTATATTACTGTAATTATCTATTCTCTTCTGTCCTGTATTATATTACTGTAATTATCTATTATCTTCTGTCAAGACAAAAATCACAAATCAAGACCAACAGGCTGCATTAAGATCGGAAACAACATTGTGGAGAGATCTCCAACAAAAGAAGACGGAACTAACCAACATAATCCAACTGGAACAGGTACCGTATTATAAACCACCTGGAACAGGTACTGTATTATAATCCACCTGGAACAGGTACTGTATTATAATCCACCTGGAACAGGTACTGTATTATAATCCACCTGGAACAGGTACTGTATTATAATCCACCTGGAACAGGTACTGTATTATAATCCACCTGGAACAGGTACTGTATTATAATCCACCTGGAACAGGTACTGTATTATAATCCACCTGGAACAGGTACTGTATTATAATCCACCTGGAACAGGTACTGTATTATAATCCACCTGGAACAGGTACTGTATTATAATCCACCTGGAACAGGTACTGTATTATAATCCACCTGGAACAGGTACTGTATTATAATCCACCTGGAACAGGTACTGTATTATAATCCACCTGGAACAGGTACTGTAATGTAATCCACCTGGAACAGGTGCTGTACGATAATCCTGTATTATGTCGGCAGTTTCATAGATCGATTAATTATCACAACTCTTTTCTCATGTTAAAACTCTCTGGTGAATTATCACAACTATTTTCTCATCATGTTAAATCTATTTGTCTCTCAGACTTTAGAGAAATCTACCTGGGAACTGACGTATCATACAAAACATTTCTACAGAGGCTTTGGCGATGTTCTTACCAAAGGTGAGTTATATTACTGCTGAATGAATACCTTCAATGACCTGTATAACAACATGTTATTATGTGTTTTCTGTGATTGTCAGACTGGACAACAGACAGTGTTGTGGTGGCTGCCCTCGGTCGTCCCTTAGATCTTGGGATGTTGTATGACTGCCGCAATGAATCATTTTGTTCGGGTACTGTATGCTTTTCCAGTTTTAAAGACTTCAAAGTGTTGTGGATGTATTTATAGTTTCTACTGGTGAGCGTTCTAGTTTTGAATGAGTTGTAAGAAAACACAATGATAGTTATATGTGATAGATGGGGAAAGCAGTTTCATTGAGGCTTATCTGGTTATAGCTGTGACTCAACATTACATTCCAAGTCATTGGTTTTATCAGATTAATTCATTAAGGTTAAAGACTTATGGTTTGTTGGAGGTTGTGAAATGTAAAGTTATTTAATAACCTACTTTTACCCAATTTAATAATTGAAAAGTCTGAAATTCTTCAGGTAATTCAAGTTTCTTATGTCCTTAGATGTTTTTCTGTGGAACAACAACACCACGCTTCAATGCAGCTGTCCCTCCCTCGGACTCACACAGAGGTGAAGTGTATTGAAGGAGACTCCTTACAGGACAGATTCAGGGCTCTGGATGTGACCGCTCCTCTCAGAGCCAGTGTCCTGTCTGGTCTGGTGGAGGTTGGTGGTGCTGCTGGATACCTGAACCATCCTGTTCAGTCCACACTGCAGGACCGGGTCACTCTACAGTACAGAACCACTACCAGACTGGACATGCTCAGTCACAGGGTGCTTCAGGAGGAGACAGTCAGAACACAACGAAAGGCAACTCATGTGGTCATGGCTGTTCTCTATGGAGCTCAAGCATTCTTTATCTTTGACAGCAAACACATCAACAGACAAATTAATGTAAGACGAGAGAAAACCAAGATGCTAGATGTGATTAAGAAGATGTTCAACACCTTCAATTCAGAAGATATATTCTCAAGTTTGACAGACTCCGAGAAAGTAAACAGTTTGTTGTATCAATGCACCGTGCACAGTGACGTAGACCCGACAACCACAATGGATTATGACACAGCAGTAGAGGTGTACCAGTCCCTGCCAAAGCATCTGGGGCAGCGAGGAGAGAAAGCAGTGCCTGTTCGTGTCTGGCTGTACCCTCTGAAGAATCTGGACCATGCAGCGGCTTGTGTTGAATTTGAGATCAGTGAAGACCTGCTCCTCAGAGCTGAGAAAGTTCTGGAACACCTGAGACGGGTCACAATGAGGTGCCAGGACATGATGTCAGACCACACCAATGCCTATGTGATGAAATGGTTCCCTTATGCTAAGGACAAACTGACACAGTTTTCACAGTTACTGTCAGAGTATCAGGTGGAGTTTCAGAAAATACTGGCCAAAGCCACAGAGTTCATTAGAGAAAATGGTGAATCAGGTTTGTTGTGGTTCAGAGCGATTCTGAAGAAACACGATCAGTCACCGTTCACTCCTCAGGCTTTAGACCATTGGCTTCACAATAAGGAAGCTGAGGTGAATGCTGTTAACATCTGCAAAACCAAGAACCTCCCCATAGTGAAATCTGAGAAGGAGCTGGAGACAGTCCTTCTAGATTCACAGACAGACAGGGTACTGTGTTTCACTCTGACTTCCCTGGAGGATGAAGATCCATTCCTCTCCACCATGAAGCAGCACAAACACTCTGTTCCAATGAACACCGTGAACCAATCTGATCTCACTGGACAGCAGCACAAACACTCTGTTCCAATGAACACCGTGAACCAATCTGATCTCACTGGACAGCAGCACAAACACTATGTTCCAATGAACACCGTGAACCAATCTGATCTCACTGGACAGCAGCACAAACACTCTGTTCCAATGAACACCGTGAACCAATCTGATCTCACTGGACAGCAGCACAAACACTATGTTCCAATGAACACCGTGAACCAATCTGATCTCACTGGACAGCAGCACAAACACTATGTTCCAATGAACACCGTGAACCAATCTGATCTCACTGGACAGCAGCAGAAACACTCTGTTCCAATGAACACCGTGAACCAATCTGATCTCACTGGACAGCAGCACAAACACTATGTTCCGATGAACACCGTGAACCAATCTGATCTCACTGGACAGCAGCAGAAACACTCTGTTCCAATGAACACCGTGAACCAATCTGATCTCACTGGACAGCAGCACAAACACTATGTTCCAATGAACACCGTGAACCAATCTGATCTCACTGGACAGCAGCACAAACACTATGTTCCAATGAACACCGTGAACCAATCTGGGATCACTGGACAGCAGCACAAACACTATGTTCCAATGAACACCGTGAACCAATCTGGGATCACTGACCTGCAGGAGACACAGGTCAGTCAGAAAATACAATCTCACCTCTTATGACAGCAGAGATGGAGAGAACATCAAGTTCATAGCAGCAGTTATACCAGATATCCGTGTTCCTGGATCCTCCATTCGTCTATATCAACAAGGCAGTCTCATCACTACTAACTTCCAGCTGGGATTAAAACCTGATCCAGTCCAGGTAGCAGAGATAAAACAGAGCTGTGTCCTCCTGCAGTTTCCACAGTCAACCATCAGAAGACCTGAGAGGTACAGAGTAGAGTACAGAGTCATGACTACTGGTGTTAGTACGGTTAGCAAACGGCCATGGAATGTAGTAGACACCCTGGCTCCTGCAGAAACCTGTCTGGTGCCAGGTCTGAAACCGTTCACACTGTACCAGATCAGGTACTCTGTTATAGAACACTCTGGTATGAATGACTTTAGCAAGGTCATTGAGGTCAAGACCCTGAGATCCCCACCTGAACAGCTGTATGTGAATTGTCTAGACAAGGAAACCATCAAAGGGACTTGGTTCCAGCCAGAGTCTGAAGATGGTGCCTCTGTACTCCACTACAAAGTAGACTATAAAGAGACAGGACTGGAGGGCTGGTCTACCATGGTAACAGAGGGACCTGAATGTTACTGTGATGTAACTCTGAACCTCAGTACCTGCTACAGAGTCAGAGTGTCAGCTGTCTATGGAGAAGGAGACACCAGTGAAACCAGCAGAGAGACAGATGTCCCAGTCAATGGTGAGTTTCTACATAACTATTTACGAATGATAAGGAAACTAAAGGTTACCCTGTCCTGACCTAGCTAATTATCAAATTAAATGTGAAGATGTTTTACATGAAACAAGTCCTGACATCTGCAATTGTAATCTTCTTATTCCTATATACACTATATATAGTATAGCGTTAATGACTCTATGTAGCTACATGTTTATTATGTCTATACAGTATATTAGTGTTAATGACTCTATGTAGCTACATGTTTATTATGTCTATACAGTATATTAGTGTTAATGACTCTATGTAGCTACATGTTTATTATGTCTATACAGTATATTAGTGTTAATGACTCTATGTAGCTACATGTTTATTAGTGTTAATGACTCTATATAGCTACATGTTTATTAGTGTTAATATGACTATGTAGCTACATGTTTATTAGTGTTAATGACTATGTAGCTACATGTTTATTAGTGTTAATGACTATGTAGCTACATGTTTATTATGTCTATACAGTATATTAGTGTTAATGACTCTATGTAGCTACATGTTTATTATGTCTATACAGTATATTAGTGTTAATGACTCTATGTAGCTACATGTTTATTATGTCTATACAGTATATTAGTGTTAATGACTCTATGTAGCTACATGTTTATTAGTGTTAATATGACTATGTAGCTACATGTTTATTAGTGTTAATGACTATATGTATCAACATGTTTATTAGTGTTAATATGACTATGTAGCTACATGTTTATTAGTGTTAATGACTATATGTATCAACATGTTTATTAGTGTTAATATGACTATGTAGCTACATGTTTATTAGTGTTAATGACTCTATGTAGCTACATGTTTATTATGTCTATACAGTATATTAGTGTTAATGACTCTATGTAGCTACATGTTTATTAGTGTTAATGACTATATGTATCAACATGTTTATTAGTGTTAATATGACTATGTAGCTACATGTTTATTAGTGTTAATGACTATATGTATCAACATGTTTATTAGTGTTAATATGACTATGTAGCTACATGTTTATTAGTGTTAATGACTATATGTATCAACATGTTTATTAGTGTTAATGACTATATGTATCAACATGTTTATTAGTGTTAATGACTATATGTATCAACATGTTTATTAGTGTTAATATGACTCTATGTATCAACATGTTTATTAGTGTTAATATGACTCTATGTATCAACATGTTTATTAGTGTTAATGACTCTATGTATCAACATGTTTATTAGTGTTAATATGACTCTATGTATCAACATGTTTATTAGTGTTAATGACTCTATGTATCAACATGTTTATTAGTGTTAATATGACTCTATGTATCAACATGTTTATTAGTGTTAATGACTCTATGTATCAACATGTTTATTAGTGTTAATGACTATGTAGCTACATGTTTATTAGTGTTAATGACTCTATGTAGCTACATGTTTATTAGTGTTAATATGACTCTATGTAGCTACATGTTTATTAGTGTTAATGACTATGTAGCTACATGTTCATTAGTGTTAATGACTCTATGTAGCTACATGTTTATTATGTCTATACAGTATATTAGTGTTAATATGACTATGTAGCTACATGTTTATTAGTGTTAATGACTCTATGTAGCTACATGTTTATTAGTGTTAATATGACTCTATGTAGCTACATGTTTATTAGTGTTAATATGACTATGTAGCTACATGTTCATTAGTGTTAATGACTCTATGTAGCTACATGTTTATTATGTCTATACAGTATATTAGTGTTAATATGACTATGTAGCTACATGTTTATTAGTGTTAATATGACTATGTAGCTACATGTTTATTAGTGGTAATGACTCTATGTAGCTACATGTTTATTATGTCTATACAGTATATTAGTGTTAATATGACTATGTAGCTACATGTTTATTATGTCTATACAGTATATTAGTGTTAATGACTCTATGTAGCTACATGTTTATTAGTGTTAATATGACTCTATGTAGCTACATGTTTATTAGTGTTAATGACTATGTAGCTACATGTTTATTAGTGTTAATGACTATGTAGCTACATGTTTATTATGTCTATACAGTATATTAGTGTTAATGACTCTATGTAGCTACATGTTTATTATGTGTCTATACAGTATATTAGTGGTAATGACTCTATGTAGCTACATGTTTATTATGTGTCTATACAGTATATTAGTGGTAATGACTCTATGTAGCTACATGTTTATTATGTGTCTATACAGTATATTAGTGTTAATGACTCTATGTAGCTACATGTTTATTAGTGTTAATATGACTATGTAGCTACATGTTTATTAGTGTTAATGACTCTATGTAGCTACATGTTTATTATGTCTATACAGTATATTAGTGTTAATATGACTCTATGTAGCTACATGTTTATTAGTGTTAATGACTCTATATAGCTACATGTTTATTAGTGTTAATGACTATATGTAGCTACATGTTTATTAGTGTTAATGACTCTATATAGCTACATGTTCATTAGTGTTAATATGACTCTATGTAGCTACATGGCCCCACTCTGGCTTCCTGTAGACAATTTTTTATTTTATTTTTACCTTTATTTAACCAGGTAGGCAAGTTGAGAACAAGTTCTCATTTACAATTGCGACCTGGCCAAGATAAAGCAAAGCAGTTCGACAGATACAATGACACAGAGTTACACATGGAGTAAAACAAACATACAGTCAATAATACAGTATAAGCAAGTCTATATACAATGTGAGCAAATGAGGTGAGAAGGGAGGTAAAGGCAAAAAAGGCCATGGTGGCAAAGTAAATACAAAATAGCAAGTAAAACACTGGAATGGTAGTTTTGCAATGGAAGAATGTGCAAAGTAGAAATAAAAATAATGGGATGCAAAGGAGCAAAATAAATAAATAAATAAAAATGAAATACAGTTGGGGAAGAGGTAGTTGTTTGGGCTAAATTATAGGTGGGCTATGTACAGGTGCAGTAATCTGTGAGCTGCTCTGACAGTTGGTGCTTAAAGCTAGTGAGGGAGATAAGTGTTTCCAGTTTCAGAGATTTTTGTAGTTCGTTCCAGTTCGTTCCAGTCATTGGCAGCAGAGAACTGGAAGGAGAGGCAGCCAAAGAAAGAATTGGTTTTGGGGGTGACTAGAGAGATATACCTGCTGGAGCGTGTGCTACAGGTGGGAGATGCTATGGTGACCAGCGAGCTGAGATAAGGGGGGACTTTACCTAGCAGGGTCTTGTAGATGACATGGAGCCAGTGGGTTTGGCGACGAGTATGAAGCGAGGGCCAGCCAACGAGAGCGTACAGGTCGCAATGGTGGGTAGTATATGGGGCTTTGGTGATAAAACGGATTGCACTGTGATAGACTGCATCCAATTTGTTGAGTAGGGTATTGGAGGCTATTTTGTAAATGACATCGCCAAAGTCGAGGATTGGTAGGATGGTCAGTTTTACAAGGGTATGTTTGGCAGCATGAGTGAAGGATGCTTTGTTGCGAAATAGGAAGCCAATTCTAGATTTAACTTTGGATTGGAGATGTTTGATATGGGTCTGGAAGGAGAGTTTACAGTCTAACCAGACACCTAAGTATTTGTAGTTGTCCATGTATTCTAAGTCAGAGCCGTCCAGAGTAGTGATGTTGGACAGGCGGGTAGGTGCAGGTAGCGATCGGTTGAAGAGCATGCATTTAGTTTTACTTGTATTTAAGTGCAATTGGAGGCCACGGAAGGAGAGTTGTATGGCATTGAAGCTTGCCTGGAGGGTTGTTAACACACTGTCCAAAGAAGGGCCGGAAGTATACAGAATGGTGTCGTCTGCGTAGAGGTGGATCAGGGACTCACCAGCAGCAAGAGCGACCTCATTGATGTATACAGAGAAGAGAGTCGGTCCAAGAATTGAACCCTGTGGCACCCCCATAGAGACTGCCAGAGGTCCGGACAGCAGACCCTCCGATTTGACACACTGAACTCTATCAGAGAAGTAGTTGGTGAACCAGGCGAGGCAATCATTTGAGAAACCAACGTTCCTCTTGCTGAGGCAGGATCTCTGAAGCGATCTACGCAAACATTTCACTGTTGTAAGTACTTTGCTTACCTTAGCTGGGTGGCCACCCTTGTTTGCCTAGATCGTCCAAAGACCCCGCCGTCAGCCAGGACCGCCTTGGACCCTGTCACTCCTGGAAAAGCTCGCCAAGTTTGTCGTGGAAAATTGGTTCAAATATGACGCTATCAAGAACTCTGTGAAATTCAATAGGCTTTTAATAAAAAGATATCGCAAGCCGGAGCGGTCCACGGAACACACACACTTTTTCAGAGCCCTCGCTCTGAGTTATACACATACCATATAAGTCCCTCCCATATGCAAATGAAGTTACATCCCAATCCGTGCATCCTGCTTGTTCAGCCCAGTAATGCCCCCATCTGCTTTCCATTAGATCCTAATGGTGACAAGACCCTTGCTTTGCTTTGACCTAAAGATAATATAATATAATATCCTCTATGCTTTGACCCTGTAATTAGCTCCATCTGTTCCTTTGTATGTGTGTCTTTATTTCGGATCAATAGACTGTGTGTCTCCTCTAGTTTTAGTGTGTCCAGCTGTCCTAAAAATACTATACATTCCTCTATGCTATAGGCTTTGTCCCTGCACTTAGCTCAATGTGTGTCTTTATCTTGGATCAGCAGACTGTGTCTCCCCTGTCATTCCTTCAGCATCTCCATGTCTTAAGAATATGTGAACTATGTCTGTAATCCATCAGTTGGTCATTTGGCTGACCCCCTCCTTTGTATATCCCTCTGACCTTTGTATGTCCAGCTATCCTGGCGCCCAACGTGGGGCCCTCTCCCATGGCCCCACTCTGGCTTCCTGTCCTATACAATAGACAATGCCTTTTACCAGAATGGCAAAATGTACTTCTATAAATGTATCTCTCTCTTGCGCCACAGTATATTTGTTTATCCATGTACATAATTTCTCCCAAAGTCTTCGGCCCAACAAAAATTGATTTGGTAACGACAAACTGAACACTTTCAAGTTCGTTGTTTCTACTTCCTAACTCTTGTTCACTTCCTCCTAGGCCCAGCCAATCAGTTTCTACTTCCTAACTCTTATTGTTAATATGACTAATATTTAAATCGCACTTTAAACTACACTTATATTAACTTTAATTTGTTTTATTTTTCTGCAGTCTGGTCCATAGACCTCCTCAGAGAGAAAGGCCTCCCTCCTCCTAGAAGTGCTGAAACTCCAACCAGAGAAGAAACCAGTAGAGCTGAAGGGCTGGTCAGATGAAGAGAGTGAAGTGAGGAGTTTCCTTCAGTGTCTGCCCTACATCTCACAGCTGAGGTGAGTGAGTTTACATAGTAATGTTTTCTCATGTTTATGAACAAGACTCTAATAATGTCTACATGTTTCAACATGTAATTTTGTCCCTTGTTTATCCTCAGGTCAGTTTTAACTAATATCAGAGTTTTGTGTTTACTAGTTTAAATAAATGTTGTACACATCACACAGTGTCAGATTGTCTGAATCAGCTGTTACTGTCCTTGTTGCAGTTTCCATCCATGGAGGTCTGATCCCTCAAAGCAGATCAAGTTCCTGGTGGATCTCCTGTCTCAAGCAGCAGAGTGGGAGGAGCAGACAGGAGAGAAGACACTGAAGCTGGTATCATCAGTGTGGACTTACAGCACCTTTCCTTATCGCCATGGAGACACTTATAAACAGAGTGATTTCAGGCAGGAGTGTCCTTCCAGCATTACAGGCAGTTTACCAGTCAGCCAGTCCTGCAGTCTGGTCCATAGACCTCTCAGAGAGAAAGGCCTCCCTCCTCCTAGAAGTGCTGAAACTCCAACCAGAGAAGAAACCAGTAGAGCTGAAGGGCTGGTCAGATGAAGAGAGTGAAGTGAGGAGTTTCCTTCAGTGTCTGTCCCACATCTCACAGCTGAGGTGAGTCTGAACATGTGTGGTGGTTAGTGATTATGTGATGCTAGTAACATTTATACCAAGATTTCAAATGTTACTAAATGTCATACATGTTGTTTTTTTATTAATATATCTTTCAAAACATAACAAATGTTGCTGTAGTAACACCGATATTATGGAGTTTTGTCATATATTGTTAATTTATCTTAATTATGTGATGCTAGACATTTGTCTTTTAGAAATCTTATGGATTTTACCTCTAAGAATCTGAACGTTTATATTCAGAATATCTAATCTATAAAACCAAATGTCTTGTATATTATGTAACGTTCTCTGTGACATGGTATTATATTTCCATATGACAGGCAGGTCTTCATGTACAGTGAGGTCAAAGTATTGGGACATGGACACATTTGTTATTTTCTCTCTGTACACTTTGACATGATTCACTGACTGAGGTTAAAGGTCAGACTGCCAGCTTTAATGTCATTTTCACCGTTTAGAAAGTGCTGGAGTACAGAGCCAAAACAACATAAAATGTGTCACTGTCCCCATACTTTTGGACGTCACTGTCTCCTAAATGTCTGATTTGATGTCCCCCATGTTTTGCTGTTCCAGCTGTGAAGATGAAAGGTTCTTCCAGACTGTGTGTGAGTCCATCCCTGTGAGGTCCAGAGAGGAGGACCAGCAGTTGGCCTCTCTCCTCCAGGCCTTGGGCTCCACCCTGTCACTGGGAGGAGAGTTACCCAGGAAAACCTGCAAGTCTGTGGGGAGAGTCCTGGGTCTCTGTGCCTCCAGTGTGGACCTCACTCTCACCCCAGCAAGATCTCTCTCCAAGGAGCCGCACTTCTTTTGAGACATGAGTCAAAGCTCCACAAGCTCAGGTATGTTCAGGAAGACAGCTTTTGCAGGTCTATTCAATAGTTGATTCTCCTACTGAGTATTTATCTGACAAGGTTTCTCTGTTTCAAGTGACTTGCGTTTTGTCTTTTCATTCCAGGCTGAATGTGGGCGTGGCAGTGAAACTGTCCAGACTGGTTAGGAGGACAGGGAGAGGTGCTACTTCACTGACTGTCCCAGAGCTCTCCCTGGACCTAAAGAGCAGCCAGACACCAGAGAGAGTGTTATCCAGGGCTCTGAGTAGTGTGGCATCCCTGCTGAGATTCTGGAGGGTTCAGTGTCTGGACCTGACTGACTTCTGCATCCAGGGTCACTCTCTCATCACACTGCTGTGTCACCAGGGACCTCTCTCTCTCAGGTCAGTCTGAAGCTGATGTTTTTTAAAGTAGAAATAGTAACGTCATTCATGTGTTTTTCTTCCTATTTCTGACTGCCTGTATGTTCCAACCTCCTAGACTGAACTCAGACACTCTGCAGCAGCTGACTGTAGTTGTGTATGAAGCTCAGGACAAGGACTTGACTCAGTGGTTCCTGGAGAAGGTTGGTGGAGACCTGACCTCCTGCAGGCTGGACTGGGAAGTGCTTCTCTCTCTGCTGCAGCATTCAACCCACAACATCATTGTGGACCTCAGGAAGAACAGGCTTCTAGAGAAGAACAGCTCAGATCTTCTCCCCTTTCTGGGAAGGGTTACTCTCAAGAGGTGGGAGAACTTCTTTCTCTGTTCAGACTTCCTAGAAATAATAAAATAACTATTTGTATCCAGTGACATGTTGTTCTGAGTTTTCCTCTGTAATATATTAGGGTTTTATTCAAGAGGTGGGAGATCTTTATTCAATATTTATAGTCTTTAATTATTAATGTTCTATCCAGCCAGTTGTTACTATGTGAGTTATCCTTTATAAAACCTTGACATAACCACAACAATCCATTCTCCATGTTTGTTCAGGTCCAGTTCCAGCTTTGTAAAGTCCTCCATCAGACAGATCTATGACAGTAGAGGCAGTGACTGTGTGTCCAGTTTGTTGAGGTCTTCAGACCATTGGATCAACCTGAACAGCAGAGAGCTGGACAGAGTGGACTGTACCGCTCTGTGTTTTACCCTGCAGCACAGCCACCAAGTCAAAATCAACCTGCTGTGGACCTCCATACCACCGGGGGAGATAGAGAGCATCCTGCCTCTTCTGGACAGAGTCTCCCAACTCAGGTTTAGTTGGCACTCTTTGACCCTGCTAGAATGGATAGAACTATGAGGCTTTCTACTTCCTGACTGATTTAACCTCTAACCCTAACCTTAGTGTAATGTACTAACCTTAACCTCAGCTAGTCGTGGAATTGAAGGGGAACTCCTGGGAGTTGACCTGATAAACAGAGTTGTAGTGTGTTTATCAGTGTTTTAATGTGTGATGGTGTGTAAATAAGTCTCTCTCTGTCTCTCTGTAGTGTTGACAGGAGGTTACTGCTGAGTTTCCTCCAGTGCTGTGGTGCCTCTCAGATCCAGCAGGGGGCACCATCATCACCACCAACAGCAGTATGGCTGCTCAGGTCTCTGCACTACAGACTGGACTTGTCCTGCTCCTCCTCTGTGGACCTGTCAGCTCAGGACCAGGGGAAGGCTCTGTGTCTGACTACTGACCACTGCAGGGCCATCAACTCTGTTCTGAAGCAGAACCAACACGGCACCCAGCTGGTTCAGAACCAGGTCCAGCTCATCCTAAGAGACTGTGAGGTGGAGGACAGAGCACTGAGGGAGCTGCTTCCCATCCTGCATATTGTCAAGCTGAGGTTAGACACACAAAGACAAACATTTGACCAACTAGTTAATCAGTAGGAGTTAGACCTACTCTGTGTCATAATGTTGTCTCTGCTTCTTGTCCTCTCAGCCCCAGCAAAGCTCTGCTACTTCAGCTGCTGGACCTTGTGTGTGAGGGGATTGAAGAGGGGCTGCTGAGGCATGCAGAGTCCCTGTGCAGAGCCCTGGATGGGGAGCTGGACCTCAGTGAGACCAGGCTGGACCAGAATGCCTGTGGATCTCTGGCCCTGGTTCTGGAACACTCAGAGGGTCTGTCAGAACTGGACCTCAGCCACTGTCAACTCACAGACCACCAGCTACAGCCCCTGATCACACACCTGCATAAAGTACATGTCCTGGAGTGAGTGGCTTTCAGTGTGTGTGTGTGTGTGTGTGTGTGTGTGTGTGTGTGTGTGTGTGTGTGTGTGTGTGTGTGTGTTTGTGTGTGTGTGTGTGACACTAGATGACAAATGTCTGACCACTCATTCTCTGTCTCTCTCTCTCTCTCTCTCTCTCTCAATTCAATTTCAATTTCAATTAAATTCAAGGGCTTTATTGGCATGGGAAACATGTGTTAACATTGCCAAAGCAAGTGAGGTAGACAACATACAACATACAAAGTGAATATATAAAGTGAAAAACAACAAAAATTAACAGTAAACATTACACATACAGAAGTTTCAAAACAGTAAAGACATTACAAATGTCATATTATATATATATACAGTGTTTTAGCAATGTAGAAATGGTTAAAGGACACAAAATAAAATAAATAAGCATAAATATGGGTTGTATTTACAATGGTGTTTGTTCTTCACTGGTTGCCCTTTTCTCGTGTCAACAGGTCACAAATCTTGCTGCTGTGATGGCACACTGTGGAATTTCACCCAGGAGATATGGGAGTTTTTCAAAATTGGATTTGTTTTCTAATTCTTTGTGGATCTGTGTAATCTGAGGGAAATATGTCTCTCTAATATGGTCATACATTGGGCAGGAGGTTAGGAAGTGCAGCTCAGTTTCCACCTCATTTTGTGGGCAGTGAGCACATAGCCTGTCTTCTCTTGAGAGCCATGTCTTTCTACGGCGGCCTTTCTCAATAGCAAGGCTATGCTCACTGAGTCTGTACATAGTCACATAGTCAAATAATTTTGGGTCAGTCACAGTGGTCAGGTATTCTGCCGCTGTGTACTCTCTGTGTAGGGCCAAATAGCATTCTAGTTTGCTCAGTTTTTTTGTTAATTCTTTCCAATGTGTTAAGTAATTTTCTCATGATTTGGTTGGGTCTAATTGTGCTGTTGTCCTGGGGCTTTGTAGGGTGTGTTTGTGTTTGTGAACAGAGCCCCAGGACCAGCTTGCTTAGGGGACTCTTCTCCAGGTTCATCTCTCTGTAGGTGATTGCTTTGTTATGGAAGGTTTGTGAATCGCTTCCTTTTAGGTGGTTGTAGAATTTAACGGCTCTTTTCTGGATTTTGATAATTAGTGGGTATCGGCCTAATTCTGCTCTGCATGCATTATTTGGTGTTCTACGTTGTACACGGAGGATATTTTTGCAGAATTCTGAGTGCAGAGTCTCAATTTGGTGTTTGTCCCATTTTGTGAAGTCTTGGTTGGTGAGCGGACCCCAGACCTCACAACCATAAAGGGCAATGGGCTCTATGACTGATTCAAGTATTTTTAGCCAAATCCTAATTGGTATGTTGAAATTTATGTTTCTTTTGATGGCATAGAATGCCCTTCTTGCCTTGTCTCTCAGATCGTTCACAGCTTTGTGGAAGTTACCTGTGGCGCTGATGTTTATGCCAAGGTATGTATAGTTTTTTGTGTGCTCTAGGGCAACAGTGTCTAGATGGAATTTGTATTTGTGGTCCTGGTGACTGTACCTTTTTTGGAACACCATTATTTTGGTCTTACTGAGATTTACTCTCAGGGCCCAGGTCTGACAGAATCTGTGCATAAGATCTAGGTGCTGTAGGCCCTACTTGGTTGGTGACAGAAGCACCAGATCATCAGCAGACATTTGACTTCGGATTCTAGCAAGGGGAGGCCGGGTGCTGCAGACGTTTCTAGTGCCCGCGCCAATTCGTTGATTATATATGTTGAAGAGGGTGGGGCTTAAGCTGCATCCCTGTCTAACCCCACGACCCTGTGTGAAGAAATGTGTGTGTTTTTTGCCAATTTTAACCGCACACTTGTTGTTTGTGTATATGGATTTTATAATGTCGTATGTTTTACCCCCAACACCACTTTCCATCAGTTTGTATAGCAGACCCTCATGCCAGATTGAGTCGAAGGCTTTTTTGAAATCAACAAAGCATGAGAAGACTTTGCCTTTGTTTTGGTTTGTTTGGTTGTCAATTAGGGTGTGCAGGGTGAATACATGGTAATTTGGTAAAAAGCCAATTTGACATTTGCTCAGTACATTGTTTTCATCGAGGAAATGTACGAGTCTGCTGTTAATAATAATGCAGAGGATTTTCCCAAGGTTACTGTTGACACATATTCCACGGTAGTTATTGGGGTCAAATTTGTCTCCACTTTTGTGGATTGGGGTGATCAGTCCTTGGTTCCAGATATTGGGGAAGATGCCAGAGCTAAGTATGATGTTAAAGAGTTTTAGTATAGCCAATTGGAATTTGTTGTCTGTATATTTGATCATTTCATTGAGGATACCATCAACACCACAGGCCTTTTTGGGTTGGATGGTTTTTATTTTGTCCTGTAACTCATTCAATGTAATTGGAGAATCCAGTGGGTTCTGGTAGTCTTTAATAGTTGATTCTAAGATCTGTATTTGATCATGTATATGTTTTTGCTCTTATTCTTTGTTATAGAGCCAAAAAGATTGGAGAAGTGGTTTACCCATACATCTCCATTTTGGATAGATAATTCTTCGTGTTGTTGTTTGTTTAGTGTTTTCCAATTTTCCCAGAAGTGATTAGAGTCTATGGATTCTTCAATTGCATTGAGCTGATTTCTGACATGCTGTTCCTTCTTTTTCCGTAGTGTATTTCTGTATTGTTTTAGTGATTCACCATAGTGAAGGCGTAGACTCAGGTTTTCCGGGTCTCTATGTTTTTGGTTGGACAGGTTTCTCAATTTCTTTCTTAAATTTTTGCATTCTTCATCAAACCATTTGTCATTATTGTTAATTTTCTTCGGTTTTCTATTTGAGATTTTTAGATTTGATAGGGAAGCTGAGAGGTCAAATATACTGTTAAGATTTTCTACTGCCAAGTTTACACCTTCACTATTACAGTGGAACGTTTTACCCAGGAAATTGTCTAAAAGGGATTGAATTTGTTGTTGCCTAATTGTTTTTTGTTAGGTTTCCAAACTGCATTCCTTCCATCTATAGCATTTCTTAATGTTACTCAGTTCCTTTGGCTTTGATGCCTCATGATTGAGTATTGCTCTGTTTCAGTAGACTGTGATTTTGCTGTGTGTCAGTGGGCTGACTGTGAACGCTCTGAGAGACTCTGGGTTGAGGTCAGTGATAAAGTAGTCTACAGTACTACTGCCAAGAGATGAGCTATAGGTGTACCTACCATAGGAGTCCCCTCGAAGCCTACCGTTGACTATGTACATACCCAGCGTGCGACAGAGCTGCAGGTGTTGTGACCCGTTTTTGTTGGTTATGTTGTCATAGTTGTGCCTAGGGGGGCATATGTGGGAGGGAATGCTGTCACCTCCAGGCAGGTGTTTGTCCCCCTGTGTGCTGAGGGTGTCAGGTTCTTGTCCGGTTCTGGCATTTAGGTCGCCACAGACTAGTATATGTCCCTGGGCCTGGAAATGATTGATTGCCCCCTCCAGGATGGAGAAGCTGTCTTCATTAAAATATGGGGATTCTAGTGGGGGGATATAGGTAGCACACAGGAGGACATTTTTCTCTGTTAGGATAATTTCCTTTTGAATTTATAGCCAAATGTAGAATGTTCCTGTTTTGATTAATTTAATGGAATGAGTTAGGTCTGCTCTATACCAAATTAGCATACCCCCTGAGTCCCTTCCCTGTTTCACACCTGGTAGTTTGGTGGATGGGACTACCAGCTCTCTGTAACCTAGAAGGCAACCAGTGGGTCCGTCTCCTCTATACCAGGTTTCTTGCAGGATGACAATGTCTGTATTACCGATTCTTTGGTGAAGTCCGGGTTTCTGCTCTTTAGGCCAAAGGCAGATGACCTCAGGCCTTGGATATTCCAGGATAATATAGTGAAGGCTTTTTGTTCCATAGAGTGTCCAATGTTGTTGGTCGTGGTTTGGCCTCAGGCGAGTAAGTGGGGAGCAGAGCTGCTGAGCATCTGGTACATGCCATTGGCTTGGCGAGTGTGAGAGTGGGGGTTGGGACTGTTTGCCCGCCACTACCTGGGCGTATGTGTGGCTTCCATGTTGAGGCCTCTTTGCGGGGTGGGGTGCATGGGTGGGCAGGAGTGGGCATAGGTTCTGATCTGAGGGGGCCTGGGGTGTGGGGCATGGGTGGACGTGGGGGGGTGTTGATTGGTTGGGTGGGGGTGTGGATTGTCTGGGTGTACTGTGGTCTGGTATGTGGTGTTCCATGCCTCTTGGCGTGGGTCCTCTATTGTAGATCCAGGGGGGGTCCTGCAGATCTGGGAGGGGTCTCGCTGGTCTGGGTGGGGTGTCTATTGATCTGTTGCTCCTGTGTGAAGTGTTGGGGATACGTTTGAGAGCGATGTCCTTTAGAGTTCGGGCAAAGGTGGGCACTGCTGCCTTGTAGAGGTGGACCTGGTCATAGAGCTGTTCAAGTCCAGGGTGGAGTGGTGGGCCAGGAAAACATTTGGTTTTGAGGCACAGTCACGGAAATACTTGCATTTACCCGCTCTATTGTGACAGGGTGGAAGTCTTTCGTGGTAGCAGGGTGGAGATAACCACTTGTGCGTTGGGGAAAGTAGAAGAAGCCTTTTCAATCACTCCCTTCAGTGCTGTGGCCACTCTTTCCTGCTGTGCTCTCAGGTCGTTTGTGCCTGTGTGTATTATTATGTGGCTGGGTGAGCCTAGTTTGGCTCAGACAGAAAGTCTAGGGCGCTGGGTGTTTGGACACCAGAGTTTAGACACACTGTGTTTGGAAAAAGTTTTTTTTTCTTCTATATATTTCCCATTTGAGTCCATAAGTAGTACAATCTGTGTCTTGTGTTTGTCCTCAGTGGGTGTGGGGGGGGTTGTCAGAAGGGCAATCAGGGTGCTCAGAGGGTGGTGAGAGCCTCTGGGCTTGGGGTTCTTCATTTGTCTGTTGTGCTGTGATGTCGACTCTATGGTCAGGGTCTGGTGTGGACTGTTCTGCTGTGGTGTCGACTCTATGGTCAGGGTCTGGTGTGGACTTTTCTGCTGTGGTGTCGAGATTTTTGTTGGGTGCTGAGGTGGGCTGTTTCTGCTTCTCTGTGGGGGTGGCCACCTCTCTAGTGGGTTGTTCTCTGTCACACGCCGTCCCCCTCAACTCTCCTCCATCCCCCTCACCCTCTCCTCCATCCCCCTCAACCTCTCCTCCACCAGCAGTCTGATACTCCTCTAGTGCTCTGTTCTGCTCCTCTTTCTCCTGTTGTATTTGTCTCACCACTGCCAAAGTGCAGACATGTCTCTGTCCACCTCCAGCTCTCCGGGTCTGGTTAAGGGGTGTTGTTGTGCTGGACTGTTGTCTGGGTCTGTGCTGACTGAAGTGTAATCACCTGCTGTTCCAGCTCCACCTGCCTTCCTCCAGCTGGGTGAAGTTGTCCTTCATTTCAATGAGGGAGTGGTAATCTGTGCTGGGAGGTTGACTCTCCGCTGGGTGTTGCTCGTCTGTGGGGTTACATAATGAAGAGGTCTGGTCTGATCCTCTCGGGGTGGGGGTATCTTTATCAAGGGAGAGCTTCTCCTGCTGGGCTAATTCTTTGATTAGGTGAAAGTCCAGCTGAAACTGTTTGGGTTAGTCTGTACAATCACTGTTCGGACTTATAGATATTTATATTACTTGACTTAGAGTCCTCGTTATCAAGTATTCTGAGTTTCCACCCCTCGTTAACCCCCCCCCCTCTCTTAACAGAGGCGTAGTGTGCTAATATAGCACTGTGCCATGCCAGGGGATGGTTTTGTGGAAGATAAGGTTGCTGATGTTCCCATTTTTGTAATAGTCATCAAAAAGTGTCTCTTGATTTTCCATAAGGAGCTTCATTTTGTAATCTTTCTTGCCTTCTCATTCTTTACATGCACAGGGTACTGTATTTTAATTGCCTCTGAACAGCGGGAGGGAGCTTCTAAGGCCTCTCCATTTGGTTGGGGTAGACTGTGTGATTCTCCTGCCATTGTTGGGCTAATGAGCTTTGACACCTCTCACTTGACACGTCAGTGCTAGTTGAAGCTGTATCAAGCTTGGCAGAATTATGCTAGAATTCAGTCCTTATAAAGTAATGTTGTGTATTTTTTCTTGGCTTTTGGAGATAAAATATAGTTTCAGACTAAGCATTACTCACTCAGTTCCAGGTTGGATGGTGTTTTCAGGTTTCTGTTGTTTTCCAGAGAATTGCTGCTGTATAGAGAAATACATCTTGGTAGTTGTGAACCTTCCAGGTGATTCCGTAATTCCGTCCCAAAATCAGGTTGTAGGTTTTAAGTTTTGATTTGAAGTAGGGGTTATGTTGTAGAGGGTAGAATCCAGTATGTGTTCCTGACAAAAAATCCAAGTTTATCTAACTCCTAATATATCTTTTTTAAAGAAAATGCTGAAAAATGCAGGAGCTCATCTGATCCTCTCTCTCTCTCTCTCTCTCCAACTGGCCTCTACC